>NC_137826.1:9280361-9307861 GCF_963921795.1 Nannobrachium achirus | reverse complement strand
GCGCGGCACTCGGTGCCGCGCTGTGAGCTTGTATATCTGCTGTTTTTCAAAGTTAAAGCATAAAATATTGCGTCATAATGTGTTCAGGCCTAAATGGGTTAAAGTAACACTGATCATACAACAGTGTAGTTTGGGGGTCCCCGAAATGGTTATAACATTTTGGTCCATGGTCTTGATGCATATCAAATGCTGGGGGTCCTTTAAAATGTTTGAGAATTGTTGCTACAGCTGTAAAAATCATCCCTGGCATATATTTTCAAACGGGGTCTGCAGGCTAATTTGTGTCAATTTGGGGGTCCTTGACATGAAAGAGTTGGAGAACCACTGCAGCAGACAGCGATAGTTAAGCACCCTGATCTGGTTGCTGCGTACGGTACTTGAAGGGATCTTGACAGGGATTTGGAGTGCTGAGTACAGTCGTAGTTACACTTGCTTTGGGGCATTGAGAGTGCACTTTTCCCCAGGGGTGTCGCACCAAATTCTGGGCCCTGGGTACAAGGATTCAATGTGGGGCCCCTGTGCTTTAACTATTGAAAAATAGCAGATATGCAAGCTCGCAGCGCGGCCCTCGGTGCCGCGCTGTGAGCTTGTATATCTGCTATTTTTCAATAGCTAAAGTATAAAATAGTTAAGGCCCCCCACCTTGGGCCCTAGTAACTCAGTCCCGGCCACTTCCCCCCCCTTGTGATGCCCCTGCTTTTTCCACAGTAGCAGCAGTACGAAGATGCACATGGGTCACATCACAAGCACAGCACCTTTGAAGACAAAGGTGTCACAAAAGTATGAGTCCTCCTTGGGACCACGCGACATGAAAGTGTCGGCACAGGAATTGGCGCGGTAATTCTGAGTAAGAATGTACATTTTATACATTCTACTCCAGGGGTCTTCAATGTTTTCAGGCCAAGGACCCCTTAGCTGAGAAGGTGGTAAAGCAGGGACCCCCATATTGTATACATTTGTGTAGCAGATTTTCACAGATTTAGATGGATTCATAGACTTGTTGACAGCACTTTCATCAGTTTTGTTTGGATTTGTGTTAATGTATTTTTTCAGACATTTAACCACTTAACCTCTACACCAAACCTATTTGCCAAAAATAGACAATCTACAAGCTCTCAACGCCTCGCGTTTTGGCTAAAGTTCTCTTCAGAATAGGGATGCGAGGGTTCAAGTTGTTAATTTAAAAGAATGATCCTATCACACAAAGATTTTGGTGGCCCGCCCTGCAGTAACTCTGAAGACTCCCTAGGGGTCCCGGACCCCCTGTTGAAGACCCCTGTTCTACTCAATGTACATTCTAGTCAGAGTAAGACATAACTGAATTAACACTGAGGATATTATTGTGCAGCACGTCAAATGGAAATGCATGCGATATCCAGCAATATATGTCAGTTTAACCTCAAGAGTGCTAAAATGGTGGTTAAAAATACGTTCATTTCACAAGTCTCTTCAACACCAACAACGCATAAATACAGCACAACACAACATGAAGACGGTACATATACATAGAGTCCCCAGAGTGCACGAACAACACATCAGCGAGGCAGTTTGTTTAGCGCTGTTATATCTCCGTCCAGATGGCGTCGTTGTAAAGTGACGATTTAGGGGATGATCGGAGTCGTTCGCTATAGTGAGTGCTAAGGGTGTGATGGCTTTATCATTCATATCAGTGGTTGTGGGAAAAGGCCAATAATCTTGAAGGCAACGCGTGTAGTACTGGAAAGTCTGTCCTTGTTAGACATGGTCAATATATCGTCTCTGTCAGACGTATCTCCAATAATGTCACTTTTTAGCGTTCAAAACTAGCAGTTCTACAAGCTCAAAATGTGTCGCTTCACACCGTATTTCATAGATCTAATCTTCTACTTCTGATGTTTGCCTGACAGCAACTATACCTGTATTCTGTGTGGTCGCAGCAGAGCATGTGCAAGATGGTGAAGTGGACGGCTTTACGCATACAGTATTTAGTGAAGTTCACTCTAATATGTACAATTTGTCACACATTAGCCCCTTTTCCACTGCAAGGTGGAACCAGAACTTTCAGGAACCTGAACCAATTTTTTTGGTTCTGGTTTTGTTTCCATTGCGCACGGCCTGGTTCCAGACGAGGTTCCTGGAACCTTTTTTAGGTCCTGCTCCTGAGGTAGAACTAAACTTTAGTTCTAGGAACCTATGGGCGGGGCCAGCAGCACTGCTGCTCTTTTTTTGGGACCTTCCCGGTTAGTTCTGGTTATATGGAAAGGTAAGCAGAACTTAGGTCCCGGTTCTTGAAAGTTCTTGGTTGTGGAAAGTTCTGGTTCTAGTTCTGGGTTGGCCATATTGGAGTATAAGCTATCCATGGGGATTGGGGACATTACATTTACTGTCTGTAGGTACACTAAACCAGCAATGGTTCCCAACGTTTTAGCTCAAGACCAAAAGAATACAAAGTAGATGTTTGCCCGGGACCCAAAACTAGTGAAAACAGCAGATCTATAAGCTCGCAACACGGCATGAAAGAACTTGTTTTAGATTTCATTCATTAAAAACTTTTGAAATAATCCTGATCATCATCACTGTGGGAAACAGTACAGGAAACTATGTGCAGTAGTTACATACTGCTCTCTCTGCGGCGTTCTCCCCTGGCTCTCCCCCAGTATCTCAGTGGTCCACGGTGTTTCTAATGAGCACTAGTAAGAAACCGAACCAACAAAAGCCATATTCCATGATAATTAATTTCACACCCTTAAAACGGTGACCAACAATCTCTTCAAGTTTGACAACCGTGGATGCAATTCACATATTGTGTTATAATTAGTGCTGGTCCTCTGCAAGCTGTTTGCTGTAACCCCTGTGTATTTCTCTCTCTCTCTCTCTCTCTCTCTCTCTCTCTCTCTCTCTCTCTCTCTCTCTCTCTCTCTCTCTCTCTCTCTCTCTCTCTGTTCAAAGGCAAAGAGTTTATTTGTGCAGTGTTTTACATAAAACATTAAAAGATCAAGACGCAAAGAAAAATAAACTTGATATTTGAACAACAATATAATAACAAGAAGTAGAAACAAAACAGAAAACTAAGAGTAAAAATTCCAGTGCAAAATAATGATTAGAAATGGCTCAATAAAAAGCAGTGGCAAACAGAAATGCGTTTAGCTTTGAATTAACAGAACTAAGGAGAGGCTTTATTGGAATGGGAAACATGCGTTTACCTTTCCAAAGCAAGGGTGAAATAAAAACAATCAAAAATGATAAATGTCTGACTATTAAAGATCTAACCCTACAATAACCAGAGCCGTGTTAACTTTGCAATCAAGTAGGTAATAAAGTACAAAAGTACAAGCTGAACTTCTCTCTCTCTCTCTCTCTCTCGCTCGCTCTCTCTCTCTGACAGAGATTGTCCAGCTGTGTCAGACCAGTGATGGAAAGTAACTAAGTATATTTACTGAAGTACTGTACTTTTTGAGGTATTTATTTTCTACTTTATTTAAGTATTTCCAGTTTCAGTAGGCCAACTTTTACTTCTACTCAACTACATCTCGGATCCAAATATTGTACTTTTACCCCACTACGTTTATTTGAGAACATTAGTTTCTAGTAACCTTTTGCTAGGAATGGCAGTGTCAGTGGCTCAGGGGTAGAGAAACCGTCATTAGAACACGGAGGGTGCCTGTAGCAACTCATAATGTAATAACGGCTCATAATGTAATAAGGGCTCATAATGTAATAAAAAAAATGTAATAAAAACTCATAATGTAATAATCAGCTCATAATGTAATAAAAAAACGAGCGCATAACGTAATAACAGATTTTTCAATAATGTAATAATGTAATAATGTGTTACATTAAGAACCTCCACATAGGAGGCTCATAATGTAATAAAACTTCATAATGTAATAATGGCCTTTTTGTTTGGTAAATATCATGGTATTTGCGACCGACCTCCAGGGACCCCCCAGGGACCCCCTGCCACCTCCGCCAAATAGTGCAAAAATGACCAAATCAACACCCCAACTGGGCTGCTCATGGGGGAATTCCCAGGGACCACCGACTCCTGCTACTCCAACAGTCCTTCACCTTCATTGGTTTAACTTTGCCCCGCCCCCTCCCCTCATTGGCCGAAAGTTTATTTGGCTTTACTCATCAACTGTTTGTCATACAAACTTGTGGGTGGTGTCAATTGACTTGATTAAGAGTCCTTAACCTTAATTGGTTTAACTTTGCCCCACCCCCTCCTCTGATTGGCCGAAACTTTATTTGGCTTTACTCATCAACCATTTGTCGTACAAACTTGAGGGTGGAACCAATGCCACTCACAGGCCTTTTTGTGTACATACTGTGACCTGATGGTCGCTTATCTCCTGATTAGGGAGCCTTACTGGTATCATGGTAGTATCATGTCAGTATCATGGTCATTATCCTGGTCAGTATCCTGGTCAGTATCATGTCAGTATCCTGGTCAGTATCATGCCAGTATCATGTCAGTATCATGGTCAGTATCATGCCAGTATCATGTCAGTATCATGGTCAGTATCATATCAGTGGCATGGTCAGTATCCTGGTCAGTATCATGCCAGTATCATGGTCAGTATCATGTCAGTATAATGACCGTATCATGTCGGTGTCATGGTCAGTATCCTAGTCAGTATCATGCCAGTATCATGGTCAGTATCATGTCAGTGTCATGGTCAGTATCATGTCAGTATCATGGTCAGTATCATGTCAGTGTCATGGTCAGTATCATGTCAGTATCATGGTCAGTATCCCAGTCAGTATCATGTCAGTATCATGGTCAGTATCCTAGTCAGTATCATGTCAGTATCATGGTCAGTATCCTGGTCAGTATCATGCCAGTATCATGGTCAGTATCATGTCAGTGTGATGGTCAGTATCATGTCAGTATCATGGTCAGTATCATGTCAGTGTCATGGTCAGTATCATGTCAGTATCATGGTCAGTATCCCAGTCAGTATCATGCCAGTATCATGTCAGTATCATGGTCAGTATCATGTCAGTATCATGGTCAGTTTCAGTCAGTGTCATGGTCAGTATCATGTCAGTGTCAAGGTCAGTATCCCAGTCAGTATCATGCCATATCATGTCAGTATCATGGTCAGTATCCTGGTCAGTATCCTGGTCAGTATAATGTCAGTATCCTGGTCAGTATCATGCCAGTATCATGTCAGTATCCTGGTCAGTATCATGCCAGTATCATGTCAGTATCCTGGTCAGTATCATGCCAGTATCATGTCAGTATCATGGTCAGTATCATGGCAGTATCATGTCAGTATCATGGTCAGTATCATGTCAGTATCATGGTCAGTTTCAGTCAGTGTCATGGTCAGTATCATGTCAGTGTCAAGGTCAGTATCCCAGTCAGTATCATGCCATATCATGTCAGTATCATGGTCAGTATCCTGGTCAGTACTAGTAAGACACCTGAGGGTGGAATGCGACCTCAGGGTGACATGCGACCTCGCCCTAAAGGGCGAGGTCGCGCCAATTCTTGACTATCTGGCCAACCACAGCGTTTCTCTGACGATTCTAGTTGTTATCATTCTGGGGGGAGTTTGTTCATGTTTTTGTGAGGGTATCAACCCTAGGAGACACGGGGAGAACATGTGAGGGTATCAACCCTAGGAGACACGGGGAGAACATGCAAACTCCACACAGAAAGGCCCTATCGCCAACCCCACCTAGGGTGTGAGCGATAGGGCCTAAACATGGAGATGTGTAGAACACTATATATGAAGATAGTCCAGTCCATCATGTCATATGGGACTACCGTCATAGACAGTAGCCATTGTTAGGCCAGAGTCAATGGCTGTCTGTCTGACTGTCTGTACAGGAAGTGATGTCACATGACATACTTTTTATGCCCATATATGAGTCATTCTGTACCACATCTCCATGTTTAGGCCAAACAGGTTTGCTCCATTTCTCCATGTATAGGTCCAAATGACCTCGCCCTAAAGGGCGAGGTCGCGCCAATTCTTGACCATCTGGCCAACCACAGCTAGTTGTTGTCATTCTGGGGGGAGTTTGTTCATGTTTTTGTGAGGGTATCAACCCTAGGAGACACGGGGAGAACATGCAAACTCCACACAGAAAGGCCCTATCGCTCACACCCTAGGTTGGGTTGGCGATAGGGCCTTTCTGTGTGGAGTTTGCCTAAACATGGAGATGTGGTACAGAAGGACTCATATATGGGCATAAAAAGTATGTCATGTGACATCACTTCCTGTACAGACAGTCAGACAGACAGCCATTGACTCCGACCTAACAATAGCTACTGTCTATGACGGTAGTTCCATATGACATATTGGACTAGACTATCTCCATATATAGTGTTATCCACATCTCCATGTTAGGACTCATATATGGGCATAAAAAGTATGTCATGTGACATCACTTCCTGTACAGACAGTCAGCCATTGACTCCGGATTAACAATGGTTACTGTCTATGACGGTAGTCCCATATGACATATTGGACTAGACTATCTCCATATATAGTGTTATCCACATCTCCATGTTTAGACAGCCAATGACTCCGGCCTAACAATGGCTACTTTCTATGACGTTAGTCCCATATGACATGATGGACTGGACTATCTCCATATATAGTGTTATCCACATTTCGTGTAGCCGCCCTGTACAGGAAGTGATGTCACAACTCGCTGACATCACACTGACATCACAGAGGATACGGACGGTCACGAGGATACGGAAGGACACTCAAGTGACACGGTTCTTCAGAGTATATGCGACCTTCGGTCGCAATAATGTCAGTATCCTGGTCAGTATCATGCCAGTATCATGTCAGTATCCTGGTCAGTATCATGCCAGTATCATGTCAGTATCCTGGTCAGTATCATGCCAGTATCATGTCAGTATCCTGGTCAGTATCATGCCAGTATCATGTCAGTATCATGGTCAGTATCATGGCAGTATCATGGTCAGTATCATGGTCAGTATCATATCAGTATCATGGTCAGTATCATGGCAGTATTGTAGGCTATATCATGTAGGGAAGGAAGGTCACCCAGTCTCTGTCTGTCTGTCTGTCTGTCTGTCTGTCTGTCTGTCTGTCTGTCTGTCTGTCTGTCTGTCTGTCTGTCTGTCTCACTATCAGCAGGATCACACCCTTATTACTTCATAATGTAATAAAAGTTATTAATGTAATAATTGCCAATTGTTTTTGAAAACTATCATAATTATTACCTCCATTGAAAAAGGGCCAAGACAGAATGTCCGTCCACATATATAATTACAGTCTTCTTAAATTCTTCACCAGCATAAATGTATAATGCAATACCTTTTAGTCTCTAATGTATCTTGAAATATTATCTATACAATCAATATAGTGTAGGCATATGTATATATGTGTATATATTATAGGTAATAATTCAATCAATATCTACAATATTATCTACAATCATCTCGCTTGGTGGACTAACTTGCTCGGAAACAAGCAGTTATGCTTCTGTGTGTTCTATTTTATTTTTAATCGTCAACACTATGCTAGCACTGCTCAGGGTGTACATATACTGTATATATTTTGTTGCAGACTGTGGAGCCTGAATTTTCCCTGCTGGATCAATACAACTTTTATCTCTTATCTTATACATTAAAACACTTAAAGGATTGGTCTTTTCAAATAAGTAAATTAACCATCTTTCTTTCAAAAACACATGACAAAGACCTTGTCAAAACATGTTTTTATTATCTTATATATTATATATATATATTATATCTTATCAGGTCTTTTGGCCAATACTACACCCCTCCACCAATGTTTTGTGCAAATCAGTCTGGACATTTTTGTGTGATCCTGCTGATAGTGAGACAGACAGACAGACAGACAGACAGACAGACAGACAGACAGACAGACAGACAGACAGACAGACAGACAGACAGACAGACAGACAGACAGACAGACAGACAGACAGACAGACAGACAGACAGACAGACAGACAGACAGACAGACAGACAGAGACTGGTGACCTTCCTTCCCTACATGATATAGCCTACTGGGATACTGACCATGATACTGGCATGATACTGACTGGGATACTGACCATGATACTGACATGATACTGACCATGACACTGACATGATACTGACCATGATACTGACCATGACACTGACATGATACTGACATGATACTGACCATGACACTGACATGATACTGACCATGGTACTGACATGATACTGACCATGACACTGACATGATACTGACCATGATACTGACATGATACTGACCAGGATACTGACCATGCCACTGATATGATACTGACCATGATACTGACATGATACTGGCATGATACTGACCATGATACTGACATGATACTGACCAGGATACTGACCAGGATAATGACCATGATACTGACATGATACTACCATGATACCAGTAAGGCTCCCTAATCAGGAGATAAGCGACCATCAGGTCACAGTATGTACACAAAAAGGCCTGTGAGTGGCATTGGTTCCACCCTCAAGTTTGTACGACAAATGGTTGATGAGTAAAGCCAAATAAAGTTTCGGCCAATCAGAGGAGGGGGTGGGGCCAAGTTAAACCAATTAAGGTTAAGGACTCTTAATCAAGTCAATTGACACCACCCACAAGTTTGTACGACAAACAGTTGATGAGTAAAGCCAAATAAACTTTCGGCCAATGAGGGGAGGGGGCGGGGCAAAGTTAAACCAATGAAGGTGAAGGACTGTTGGGAGTAGCAGGAGTCGGTGGTCCCTGGGAATTCCCCCATGAGCAGCCCAGTTGGGGTGTTGATTTGGTCATTTTTGCACTATTTGGCGGCGGTGGCAGGGGTTCCCTGGGGGTCCCTGGGGGTCCGTGGAGGTCGGTCGCAAATACCATGATATTTACCAAAAAAATAGGCCATTATTACATTATGAAGTTTTATTACATTATGAGCCTCCTATGTGGAGGTTCTTAATGTAACACATTATTACATTATTACATTATTGAAAAATCTGTTATTACGTTATGCGCTCGTTTTTTTATTACATTATGAGCTGATTATTACATTATGAGTTTTTATTACATTTTTTTTATTACATTATGAGCCCTTATTACATTATGAGCCGTTATTACATTATGAGTTGCTACAGTGCCCAAAGGGTTCCCAGTTTGATCCCGGGCTCCCCCAGATTAAGGTCATTGCACACTGCTGCGTTTTTTCGGCAGAATAGTTTCATCGCGTAAATAAAGGAATCAACCTCACTTTATGTCAATCACATTTGCACACTGCCAACCGTTTCGTATTTATTTTCGGACCACTGGGTCCCTTGCTCTCTCTCTCTCCCTCTCTCCCTCTCTCTCTCTCCTTGCCCTGAAAACAAACACAAAAACGTGTTGAAGAGTCATTGAGCAAGACTCTGAACCCCTAGTTGTTCCCGGTGAGCAGGTTGGTGCCTTGCATGGTTTCCTCCTCCATCGGTGTATGTAGTCAGGGACCCACAAGTGATGTCATGCCGTACTTTTTTATTTCAGTTCTATCTATTAGTTTGGTCATTAAGGTCCACAGAATGAGAGGCCTGCTCTGCCGGAAACATCGCAAAAAAAGTTAGGGCCATTTGTATATTCACTGTCCCATTGACTCCACTACACAGGAACAGAACATATTTTAAAAAGAAAGAAAATCTGCTTTAAGTAGCATGTGAGGGGTCACAAAAAGTGATGAGTCATCACTTTTCACAGTTTTTTGGGGCCGAAATTTAGCCCAAGGAATGTTTTTCATGCGAAACAAATGCTTGCAATGGATTCAGAATCATGAAGAACCCCTAGTTTGACCCCTCACATGCTACTTACAGTAAAGCAGATGTTTTCTTTTTGTAAATATTTTTATTTTCCTGTATAGTGAAGTCAATACAGTGACATATACAAATGGCCATAACTTTTTTTTTGCGATGTTTCTGGCAGAGCGGACCCCTCATTCTGTGGACCTTAATGACCAAACTAATAGATAGAACTGAAATAAAAAGTACGGCAAGCCATCACAGGTCATCTCACATTCTGGGTGAGTGCAGGTCCCTGGCTAATGCATGTGTGGGTGAATGGGTGAATGTAATGCACAATTTCTGTAAAGCGCCTTGGATAAAGCCGTGTCAGAGCAACTTCTTCATCCCAACCAAAGATTCATCAGCGCTGAAACATCAAGGCAGGGATGAAGGAGGTTAACAGATCAATAGATCACTGGAGAGAGAGAGGATTAGAACGGACAGGAACAACTAGAGAGAAAAGAAAGAATATAGAGAGAGGGAATGCACAGAACAATAGTGTACGTGTGTGCATGTGTGTGTTCTATCTGGTTGCTAGCTTTGGCCCCTGGCTTTGTGCAGAGGCATCTGCGACAGCCTCAGCATACTTCTCCATTTAAATGCATCCTTCACTGATCAGGGTCAGTGTGTGTGTGTGTGTGAGTGTGAGTGTGTGTGAGAGAGAGAGAGAGAGAGAGAGAGAGAGAGAGAGAGAGAGAGAGAGAGAGAGAGAGAGAGAGAGAGAGAGAGAGAGAGAGAGAGAGAGAGAGAGAGAGAGAGAGAGAGAGAGAGAGAGAGAGAGAGAGAGAGAGAGAGAGAGAGAGAGAGAGAGAGAGTGTGTAAGAGAGAGAGTAAGAGAGAGAGAGCTATAGAGCGAAAATAACCTGCACCCATCTTTGCATGTGATAATTGGGTCGTTTACTGGGCGAAGACTATCTCAACACTAATCAAGCTCTAATTATACTCTGGAAAACATTCCACACCCTCTGACACGCGCACACACACACACGTGTGCGCACACACACACACACACACACACACACACACACACCAACTCGGCAGATGATGCACATCACATCTCTCAAGTCTATAACTTCTACAAAGGCAGAGTGCAGTAACTACGTTTTGGGACACACCGACTTATTTGTGTCGCCCAACGGTCAAATTAACCTTCATGATATTGGGGGATGAACAATTACCTCAAGAACAGATGTACAATCAGTGTAATATCACTTTTATATCTTTATCTCATTTGGCTGATAAGCTGTAACACTTTTAAACCCATTTTTTGGTGAAATTCGAAAACGTAGTTACTGCACTCTGCCTTTGTAGGGCAGAGTAGCATACAGCAAAGCTAGACTCCTACGTTCGAATGGTGAAATCTCGAAATGTCGACGTCCCATTAGTCCGACTAAGGCTTGGGGTTAGGGTTAGATTTTAGGGTTAGGTTTAGGCGTAGTTTTACGGAGGTTAGGGCAAGGGTTAGCATTAGTAGCATTCAACAGGTTAACGTTCACCAGGTTCACCAGGTTAGCGAATGTCACGTCGAACTATTGAACATCGTAATAACGCTACACTCCCTCGAGAATAGCCGACCTACAAGCCCACAACTCATCGCCGACGCGATGCGTTGTGGGTCGGCTATTCCTTTGCCGTGCCACAGAGCATAACGTCGTTGTCGGGTGGAAACCTTGTATCTCCAAGTTTCAAAGTTGTACAGTGTGTTCTTTGGCAAAGTAAAGCCCTGCTTCATCGCACAAGGGCGTCGCACAAAAGTAGTGAAAACAGCCGATCTAGAAGCACTTGTGTGCTTGTAGATCGGCTGTTTTCACTAGTTTAAATCATTTTTAAAATGAAAAATGCAAAACTAACGGTTTTGGACATACAAGGTTTCCACCCGACAACGACGTTAAGTTTGGCCTGAGTCGTGTTGCTTTTGCAGGTCAGTGCTGCTGAAAAGGTTTTCTGTGTCCGTTCTCTCCTCAGTGCGTCTAGACGGTAATGCAGGCTGACAGATTGACATGTGACAGGAGGGGAAGTAACGCTCGCCTTCAGTCTCCAACCATGAGACGATGCGATTAGGGTCCCATTCCGCTACACACGCACACACATATACCGTACAGTATAAGTGCTCGCAGAGTACATGCACGCAAGCACGCGCGCGCGAACGCGAACAGAGTCATAATATCACACTGAAACATAGAGGAATCATTTCATAGAAGGATGGCTGCAGGCCACATACGCATGTGCATTGTGCATACACACATGTGCACAGATGCACCCGCTGCACTGCATGCGCGGGCACACACACACACACACGCACACACACACACACACACACACACACACACACACACACACACACACACACACACACACACACACGCAGCTAGTGGAGCATAGAGACACCAATCACAAAAATTTCACAGCTGACTGACTCTGATCTAGCAGACTTTTCTGCATCTGTGTCTGCCGAAGTGGAGTGTGTGTTTGTGGTGTGTGCGTGTGTGCACACACACAAACACGTGTACACACACACACACACACACACACTGCAGTTGTGACTTGTCTTTAAGGTATACCGGCTGCTCTCTCTCTGGAGCCCAGCCATCACCAGAACTGGAACACTATGGCAGATATATCCTCGACGGAGAGTGGCGAGAAATGAGCCTGTCCAAAAAAAAAAGCGAAAAAAACACTAAAAACCGGAGGTAAAGAAAAATGAGCGGAGGTAAAGAAAGTTTGGTGGAGGGTGGGGAGGCGGTGCGTTGCTTTTCCTAATAGATGTTTGTTCTGCTCCCAGTGCTAGAGCCGGGGAAAGAGGAGGGAACACTTCTTGCTCCCTCGCAAAACCAAAGCGCTCTCCACTAAATGAAGAGACGTTTCTCTATTCTTCTCCTTCATCGCCATAAGTATGAATCACCCTCCACTCCTCCTCCTTTCTTCGCATTGTTCGGTTTATTAACTTCAAGGCCCATTTGTAAATACTTTTTTTGCACTGTTTTTTTGTTCTTTTGTTTACAAGTGTTTCTTTTTTTGCTAAAGACATCTACTGCATAGTACTGTGTTCTATCCGTCTGTCATTCAATGTTATACGAGTTAATAATGAGAAGGATCTGAACGGAAATAAGCTTTGCCTTAACTGAGTTTCCTTTTAGTTGACCTTGTATTAGTGAACTGTACTGTCATGAAACTGTACCTTTTCCTATGCAAAAACTCTAATACCTCAATCAATCAAACTCCCTGACTTAAAAAAACAGTGAAAATAGCCGATCGACAAGCACTCAATGCCCTCAAGGCGCTGAGTGCTTGTAGATCGGCCATTTTCACTAGTTTTGTGCGCCAGTCTTGTATGGTGAGGCAGGGCTTTACTTTGAGAAAAAAACATAAAAATGTGAAACTTGGAGATGCGAGCTTTCTGCCCGACTGTGACCATAGGTATGAATCACCCTCCCCTCCTCCTCTTTCTTTGCATTGTTTGGTTTATTAACTTCCCTAGGCCCACTCCCTAGACTTAACAATGATTTAAAGTAGTGAAAATATCATATCTACAAGCACTCAGTGCCTCGCACCGCGATCACCACCATAAGTATGAATCAACCTCCCCTCCCCCTCCCCCTTCTTCGCATTGTTAGGTTTTATTATCTTCCCGGCCCCATGGGGCGCCCGCTGGCCTACTGGTCCAGGCGCATACCACTTAGGCATTGCTACATAGGCATGGATGCCTGGCGGCGTCGCCGGTTCGATTCCCGATCCAGACGACCTTTGCCGCATGTCACTACCCATCTCTCCCCCCATTTCCTGTCAGTCTAATGTCCTATCTAATAAAGGCATAAAAGCCCCAAAACAAATCTATAAAAACTTCCAGGCCCCACTCCCTGACTTAAAAATGATTTAAAATAGTGAAAATAGCTGATCTACAAGCACGCGAGGCGTTGTGGATCTGCTATTTTCACTAGTTTTGTGCGACAGTCTTCTATGGTGAAGCAGGGCTTTACTTTACGGGAAAAAAAAGTGAAACTTGGAGATGCGAGGTTTCTGCCCGACAGTGACGATATATAAGTATGAATCACCCTCCCCTCCTCCTCTTTCTTCGCATTGTTCCGTTTATTAACTTCCAGGGCCACTCTCTGACTCTCTGTCACTGTGGTTGTTAAGAAATACATCAGATCTTCATTATCGCTGCGCATCAATTGTTAATGCGCCGTCTGGCATCTCATCTCGTTTCTTTTTTTGGGGGCGGGAGTCTTTTTCGTCTCAATTTGTTTTCTGAAAATTGCTAAGAGAGAAATGCCACTGGTGTGCACTTGGGGATTTTCCACATGATTATACATATTCTGGGCATGTCACACTCATAATGGGCCAAAGATTTGTTCGAAATAGCTAAACAAATCGTCCGTGTCAAGCCAACACAAAAACAAACACGCTTTTTTTTCTGTGGCCTCTTGCAGATGACGTCTTGGCGGTGACAGTGCATAAATGTACTTTTCGGACTCATTAGAAGCTGACTAACCAATAAGTGCAAAGGCCTTAAGCCTGATTTAATGTCCTGGGGGTGTGAGGAATCAGGGACATGCAGAGAATGTTAGAGGGCAGGGGCTGAAGGGCCTCTTGGTGACAATATCGAAAATGCCGGCCTCCAAGCTCACAACGCGTCGCAGCTTGATTTCTACACAGAGAAGGCAGTTCTTTCGACATAAGACGCTGCACTCAAGTTCAGGAGATTTTGGACAAGGCAATTCTCTTGAATGGGTATGGCATGGAAAGGAGGGCGTTTGCATTTTTTTCACCATATCGTCACTGTCGGGCAGAAACCTCGTATCTCCAAGTTTCAATTTTGTATTTTTTTCCCTGCTTCATCATACAAGGCCGCTGCACAAAAGCAGTGAAAACAGCAGATCTACAAGCACACAATGCCTCACGGTGCGAGGCGTTGTGTGCTTGTACATCGGCTGTTTTCACTAGTTTAAATCATTTTTAAAATGATAAATACAAAACAAACGGTTTTGGACATACAAGGTTTCCACCCGACAACGACTATATAGTAAAAACTGCATTCCTTGTCTGGAGAGGGCACTTTTTTACAGACGGGTAAAAGGCCAGGGGCTCAAGCCCCCTTTGATATATGTGTCCACGTGCCTGTGAGGAATTCATTAAAAAAATGCTGTGTGAGTACTGTATTTCACACCAAAACTATTCCTCGATGCTTCATCTAGGTTGATGCTGTTAGTGAAAGATTCAACCTCGTTCCGGTTAAAAATGTCGCTGCTTCATCACCGCATAGTATTTGCAGTCTGTGTTCGAGAAAACGGATCTAAGTAATCACACATCACACACGGGAACAAAATAGCCTGGTGTGTAAGGGCCTTTATAATGCATTGTAGGCACGGTGAATTGGTTGCTTGCCAAAAAATGTGTGGGATACAGCTTATGATAAAGTATAAACGAAGCGTTGTTGCACTAGTTATAGTGTATAAAGTCAGAGGAAAGGGAGAGGAAAAAATGGAAGGTTTAAAAGATGAAAAGGATGAAGGGGGCTGAATTCTAAGGATGTAAGGATGTGGAGAGATACCGAAAAGTGAGGGGGTTGGGATCAGGTGTCATAGTTCTGAAGGGTCTCTCAGCGGGGGGCCCATTTTAATGGAGAACACGGCATGTCACAAACGTCAGGCACTCCTTGGACCCGTTTTGTACCCAGACCTTCCGCTTGCAGGATATAGAGACGAGAGCCTATGGGGACCTTGAGCTTTGTGGAGTTGAGTCAGTTGACTTATAGGGAGCCAAAGTTAAGACCGCGGAACAAGGTTTTCCGTTTCTTTCTATTTTTTATTTTTTTTCGTTTTTTTTTATCTGGTCAATCACAAGAGGCGAAAGTCTGACAAAGAAGGCAGTGTCACATTGAATATTGTCCATGTCCAGGTGGGAATTGAAACATTCATTTTGAGTAATTTAGTTCTTCATCAATCATCATATGAAGGACAGCGAATTAGCATTTGTTACACCTTGTGAGCTTGTGGAACTGCTATTTAAGAAAAACTAAAATGTTTGACAGTTGGCTATTTTATTTGTTTCAAGTTGCCAGGTTGAAGGATTTCATCCATCATGTGTTGATAGACATTCATGAAGAAGCAACGATTTCATACAAATGCAAAACGGCTTCAGACATTTTGTGATGTTTGCAATCAAGTAGGTAACAAAAAAAGTACAAGAATGTTTCAGTTGTCGAACGTCTCCTCAGAGACGCTCCATTTCTCTCCATGCAACAACAGGCCGGGAAGAAAACGCGTTTCTCAGGGTTCAACTTCATCCTGCCAACCGGTTTCCAATTAGTCACCCCTCGGAGCACAAAGACAGTAGGGTGCCTTTGGTCTGAGCCACTAACGCCAGCCATTACTCACCATTTAACATGGCCAAGAGCCACAGGGGTCTGTTTCTGAGACAATGAGGTGCTGTACGAATGGCCAAGGCTGATATGGCCAGGTCTCCGTACCGACTGAGAAATGGATCTCTCATAGCCCTAACAATGCTGCTCTGAAGAACTATTCACCATGATTCGCAGTAGCCGGGATCATTCTGCTCTGCCTTCTGTAGCACTCCTGGTGTGGCACAGTTATGTTAGCCACATGAACCCATGGGTCCCTATAAAGGACATGTCTTAAATACGGTAGGCGAAAATCCCACATCGCAAAGTGTCGCTTTGTAAGTACTGTATATAATGACGAAATGTAGTCTTGCGTAGCCAGACAACTATTCCACAATCTCCGAATGCTATAAATAGAGTCTGGAACGGCAGCTCCAGTAACGGAAGTAGCCACTGCTGCACTGAACTGTAGTCCCCTGGTAGTCCCACTGGAAACATAACAGAAGCACACTCGCACAGATAGTCATTCGAGCGGCATATTCTTGTAATGGGTGTATAGTTTAAGAAAACATTTGAAAACATCACGGAAGTAACACCAACAACACCAGAGAAAGACAAAATAACGCCCCCACAAATATTGAAAGGAGACATAATAGTCCGGGAAAAATGGGGGTGAACGTGGATTCGCCTGTAAAAGTTTTTTTCTCAACTGATTCTTGTAGCTTGGGGTCACCTCTTAAGGATTCAAGAGGATGACCAGTGATATCCATTGAGCATTTTTTATTATTAACCCCTTAATGCCTGAAACATGGGCTCCCATTGACTTTCTATACAGGAGGAAAATACCCAGAAAAAGATTATTTTTCGGGGTATTTAAGGAGGATCTGAGGGGTCTAACTAGGGGTTTGTCATGATGCTGAATCCATTGCTAATCAGTCTAAAAGTGCAAAATTTTGCACAGATGTAGCTCAGGGCTTGCTCTAATGATTTAGCTAGGGCGCCCGAGTCTGCGACATTCGGGGTCGCCACAGCGGCCAAATCAAGTTGGGCTCCCATCGACTTTAGTGATGAAAAGTGATGAGTCATCACTTTTCAGAGTTTTGTGGGTGTTGTGGTGACCCCGAAGGTCGCCGACCTAGCTAAATCATTAGAGCATGCCCTGAGCTACATCTGTGCAAAATTTTGCACTTTTAGACTGATTAGCACGAGAAAAAAAAACCTAAGGCCTCCGAATAACATGAATACTCACCCATACGTGTATTGTTTTCTGAGGCTATTTCTAGCCCACGGAATGTTTTTTGTGCAAAACAAATGCCACCACTTTAAATACAATATGTACCCTTCCTCGGTGCCCAAGTAAGACAAGCTGATATATGCCTATCAACAAATCAATCACTATGTCATTGTAAGTCAATCGCCTTCCCCTTCAAATGGTTTATGGGATTCCGTTCATCTCCCCCCTTCCACGTGTTCCAAATAAAAACATGTTTTGATAATTGGGGTTTCATTTACAGTAGTCAAGCATAAGACATTTTTGTTTATGAAATGTCATGACGTAACACAGGCTCATTGGCTTTAATGTTGCGCATACTGTAGTTGCGACACGGTCCGATCATGCTTCAGTGGAAAAACACTTGTACAGTAGATCAGCGTTGTGAGCTTATAGATTTATTTTATGTACACCAATAAGTCAATAATTGGGGGCTCAATAAGACTCCCGAGTCTAGACATACTGTGTACCGATACCGATTTGCGTGATTTTAGGGCAACATTTGTAGGAGCAGTGTCCAAAAAATGTGTTTTGCAAGAATCGGCCTCATGGCGGCGCTAGATGAGGGTCATGTGAGAGATGAGGGGTGGAGGTTGTGGTTTGGCAGGCAAGGGGTGTGTGTGCAAAGTTTGGCATGGATAGGGGCAACGGTGGCGGAGATATGAGTAGGGCAAAAGTGTGACGTGACGTGACGTGACATGACAGACAGCCGGTGGAGGTTTTGACAGTAACTGCAACCTGACGGTCGCAACAATATATCGCATTGTATGAATCAGGTTTACTCTCAAGCTTAGTCAAAGTGCCCAAAAGGCCCTTTCTGAGCCAGGGGGAAAACCCTGTTGTGGCGGCCAGTTTAACCGACAACCACATCATAAGAGGAGGAGAATGCATCTGGGAGGACGAGGCGGAGTGGCAGAGACGTAGAAAAGAAGAGACATCAGTCAGGAAATATGAGAAGGGCAATGGAAGGCAAGGGGGACGATGGATGGGGGGAAAACAGGGGGATGTGTCACAGCTTCTCTCCATCAGCTAAAGAGAGATTGATGACGGAACGGGAGCATGTCGGTTAACCCGTTTAGGCCTAGAATCATTGAACGCTTTAACTATTGAAAAATAGCAGATATACAAGCTCACAGCGCGGCACCGAGTGCCGCGCTGCGAGCTTGTAGATCTGCTATTTTAATTCATGCTTAGTCGATTCATGCATGAATCAACTAAGCATGAATAAGAATCGTGAAAATGTGTGCACATTTTTCAATATATCATTTTGAAAGCAAACTTTTGTAATCAAATCTTTGTTCCTGGGGGGGTCCCTGGAACAACATATTTTGAGATGGGGGTAAATGTAATTTTGGGGGTCCTTGACATGAAAAAGTCTGAGAACCACTGATTTGGAGGAAGGATTTAGAAGTCGGGGTAAAAGATCGGGTCAAAGATATTCAAAGACTTGCACATATTTTTTTCCACGATTTTTCAGATCTACAAGCTCGTAGATCTGCTGTTTTTCCAAAAGTTAAAGCATAAAATAACGGCGGTTAAAATCTAAACGCGTCTCGGGCGAGCGTTCCCGGTCTTTGTCGGTTAAACTCCCCCAATCTGTCACGCGGTAGCACCTGGCCTCATCTGAAGGTTGTCGGTTAAACTCCGCCATCAGTCACGGTGCCTGGCTCATCTGAAGGTTAGAGCCATCTGGAGAAGCCTGATTGTCGCCCGCCCCGGCCCCCCCTTTCCCCTCTGGTGCCACCACCCCCCAAACCCCAATGCTGCCAAAGCACACAGACGCGCACACGCACACAAGCACACTATTGTTCAGTGCATTCTCTCTCTCTCTCTCTATTCTTTCTTTTCTCTCTAGTTCTTCCTGTCCGTTCTAATCCTCTCTCTCTCCAGTGATCTATTGATCTGTTAACCTCCTCCATCCCTGCCTTGATGTTTCTGCGCTGATGAATCTTCGGGTCGGGACAGGCATGTGCACACATAGACATCAAAAGGGGGCGCCTTGAGCCCCTGCCCCGTATGTCCGTCTGTAAAGAAGTGCCCTCTCCAGACCGTGAATGTAGTTTTTACTATGGTGAAAGACGCCCTCTTTCCATGCCATACCTGAAGGCAGCATTCAAGAGAATTGCCTTGTCCAAACTCTCCTGAACTTGAACGCAGCGTCTTATGTTGAAAGAACTGCCCTCTCTGTGTAGAAACTCATGCCATACGCCACATCTCCAGTATTGACTTGATAATGCTTATAGTTCAGTGTGGTATCAACGCTCCGACCTTCAAGCTCACAACGCGTTGTGAGCTTGGAGGTCTGCTATTTTTGATATTTTCACCAAAAGACCCTTTTAGAAATGTCAGCCCCTGCCTCTCTAACATCTGCACGTCCCTGAGTTGGGATGAAGAAGTTGGTCTGACACAACTGGACTCATAAAGTACTTCTCAGGAAGTTTCAGAAAGAGTAAAAAAAAATAGCCGATCTACACAAAAAGACGGTCTACAAGCTCAAGCTTCCCACACACACACTTTTGAGAAAAACATCATTATACCTCCCTAATTATACATCAAACTTCAGTGACCAAAAAGTGGGCGTACGTGCGGTCATTTCAGCGTTCTGCATTTATCAATCTGTCAGCATATAATCTACACAGCCTACATATCCACTCAGAAATATATGAATCTATCATCACCTATGTCAAAATATTAGATTTTGGTGTGGAGGTCTACACTGCTGCTTTGCTCACAGTTTCACTCCCCTGCTTCAGAAATGTCTACTGTGACCTTGATCTTTGGACGCTTGCCTTCGTCCTTGTTCATCCTGGAGTCCATGGTAGATGTTTGTGTGTAGTAATGACGTTCCTGCCATGCGTTCCAGAGATAAGGTTGACATTAATTCACCCAATGCCAAGTGCCAACATGGCTCCAAGGTAGATGTGCCACGATTTTGTATGTTTTTCTTTACTATGCAATGAAAAAAAAATGTTTTTTTTTTTATATAATTTTTTCCCCCCACAGAAACAGACACAGTTGTGATTCAGTGGCAAAAAGAATTTTGTCAATCAGACAAATGGTTCCAGAGATAGAGCTGTTTGAATGAAAAAAAGTGTCCATGGACACACATTTTCTCAATCAGCTAAACGAGGGAGCCAACACACAAACAGAGAAAACCATCTCTCTGATCTCAGGTCATTTTGAAATCTTAAAAAAAAAAAAAAAAAAATGAAAAAAAAAAAAAAAAAAAAAAATCTATACAAAAAACACAAAAGACGTCAAAGACGTCATTGGCACCCAGGCCCATTGAAAAAAAATTGGCACTGAATGAGTTTTTAACAGACAGACACAGGGACGTGCTGAGAATGTTAGAGAGGCAGGGGCTGAAATTTCTAAATGGGCCTTTTAGTGGAAATATTGAAAATAGCAGACCTCCAAGCTCACAACGCGTCGCGCTGCGACGCGTTGTGAGCTTGGAGGTCGGCTATTTTCACTGCTTGATACCACACTGAACTAAGCATAATCAAGTGAATTCTGGAGATGTGGCGTAACGGCATGGGTTTCTACACAGAGAGGGCAATTCTTTCAACATTAGCTGCTGTATTCAACTGCTGTATTCAAGTTCAGGAGAGTTTGGACACGGCAATTCTCTTGAATGATGCCTTCAGGTATGGCATGGAAAGATAGCATTTGCATTTCTTTTACCATAGTAAAAACTGCATTTATGATCTGGAGAGGGCACTTTTTACAGACGGATGAAAGGGCAGGGGGCTCAAGCCCCCTTTGATGTCTATGTTTGTGTGTAGGTGTCTGAACAGACATATCGTCTCTGTGGGGTGGAAACCTCATACTGTATGTCCAAAACTATTTTTCAGGATTCAAATGACACTCATTTACTGCCCCAACCCGAGATTCCCCAGATATTCGTTTTATTTCATTTAATCCGACATTACGCTGGTGTTTATCGTCTCAAAAAGTAGCTTGTCTTGTTTTGACTCGGAAACGGTTGAAACCGGATATGAAAACTGATCTGCAATATTGTTTCCCATGTTAAATTTTGCAGAAAAACGCCCTTTTGGTCAACACTTGGTCACGTCAACATTGGACCTTGCATGATCCGTGCACCATCGTGCAAGATGGACACACCACAACCACTTTAAAAGGTAAGAAAGACATTAAGTGTGGCAGGGAGCCCTCAAAGACGAAGTTTAATGAAAGCAGTCAATGAGTTAAGAAATAGCTGATCTACAAGCCTTAGAGCTTGCTATACATTTGTGTGACACTGTAGTATAATCAAGTAGAGGATTAATTTACCAAAAAAACACAAAAAGTGATATGTACAGTAAGTAGCCTACAGGAAAGAAACATAATGCCGGCATAAAAACAGAATATGTCTACGTTATAAGTCCACTTTGGAGGATGGGTGAGCAGCCAAAGGCAGATTTCCTCAGGTGTGTACTTTTGGTTGTGTGATTCTTGGCAGAAAGAACCACATCTTCTCCAGATCTCGTTTGGCAAGCTGTTGTTTTGCAAAAACGGTCTGGGTGAAAGTGCAGCAATTTCCAAAAGCTCGTCTTTATAGATAGACATTAAGCGGTGCAGCTCTCAGCTCAAGAGATGGCCCATTTAACTTCTAATACAATGTAAGAATGTGTGTGGAATCCATCATCGCTAGAGTGAAGTGGAGATGCACTAAACAGCGGCATTCAGACTTTTTTCTAGTAGATGATAGTTAAAGCGTCCCTATAGGCTTGTACCGTCATAAAAGCTGTCGGAGCAAACAGCCGTCTGCAATTGTACATGAAATACTTTGCCGAAAGATGTGTCGTTTAATTGCTCATTTCGCTCAAACTCTGCCTATATATCGGTTGTAAAAGAACATGTTCCATCTTGGCTCCATAGTTCAGGTACAATTTCTTCCTTTCTTTTTTTTTACCTGGGTAATTTAAAACCAAAACATTTTTTTTTAGGAAGATGCTTGTAGAAACATCAGTCACCGACTTAATGAGTGCTCTGCCTCCAATTGTCTTCTATCCTCTGCTGTTTCATTGTGAAGCTGAAGCATGTTCACTTTCATTTTGGGACTTAAACCACGCGTATACCCTATGGGCCGATGCATACTCCACTTTTAGAGACAAGTTTAACACATTCCCCGCCATTTAACAATACCTTCGTACTCTATGGTGCCTCTGGTCTCCATAGACTTCCATGTAATTCATAGTGCACGGATCATGCACACCCATGCCTAGATAATGCACCACGTGTGTCCACATTGCTCACAGCTTTCAAACAAAAAAATCCGAATGGAAATCCGTTCAGGCATTCATGAGATACAAGCCATTATGTTTTCCTAAAATGTAAACAAAGATGGCTGCCATGTTTGATAGATGGGGTTGCTATGGGGGTTAAACATGCAATTTCGCGATTTCTATCATGCCTACTACATTTTTTGGGGTCCAAAAATTTTTTTGAAAAAAAATTTTTTTTTGAAAAATTATTATTTTTTTTTTTTCAAAATGGCGGAAATTCTCGGGACTATCGGGCCTGGCAGGGAAAGACATTGAAATAATCTCGGGACTATCGGGCCTGGCATGCAATGAGTTAAGCCATTTAGACCTGAACACAAATCTGTGTCACTTTAGATTTTAACCACTATTAACCATTATTTTATGCTTTAACTATTGAAAAATAGCAGACATGTAAGCTCACAGCGTGGCTGAGTGCCGCGCTTGCGAGCCTGTAGATCTGCTATTTTTGAAAAATCGTTTGAATATTTTTGACCCGATTCTATAAGTGTCTTCTAAATCAGTGGTTCTCAAACTTTTTCATGTCAACCCCCAAAATTGCATGCATTTGGCCACGGACCCCCATCTCAAAACATGTTGTTCCAGGGACCCCCCAGAAGCAAATACTTAAGTTCCAATTGGTTTGGTTTGGGGTGTCACAACATCTCGGCAGCACATTACAGCCAACTTACTGACTACCCCCCCACCCCCCTCTGAATGACTTTGCTTGATTATATTATGACATGCCCAGCAATTGGAATGCTAGGGTTCAAGTGGCATAGATGCAGTATATCAGTCATTGTGGAATGCTTTTGTATTGTATGTATAGGTAGACAGTCCAGGATGGGTGGGGATCACTGTGTGTGTCCGCGGGCCTGTGGCCCGACAAGCAGCGATTCTAGCAGTGATAAGTGGGAATGATAAATGTTCTGGCAGAGCAGCAACAGCAGGGTTCAGGGCAGGGACGTGCTGGGCCCCTGATTCAGCCCGGGAAAAAGAGTTGGAGAGGCCCTCATTGCGCGCTATAGAGAGAGATCTCTCTCTATAGCGCTGCTGCTACTCAAAGATTTGCCATTTTCAGATCATGACAAGTGACAAGCCAGTGGGCCAATTACATGAGTTATATTTCGTCGTTGTCTGGTGGTAACCTTGTATGTCCGAAACTGTTTGTTTTGTATAAATCATTTTAAAAATGATTTAAACTAGTGAAAACAGCCGATCTACAAGCACACAACGCCTCGCGCCGCGAGGCGTTGTGTGCTTGTAGATCGGCTGTTTTCACTACTTTTGTGCCAAAATGGAACGAAGGCCGGCATTTTATTTATATTTTTTTCCAAATGGCTGGCCTGGACCGGCCGGGAATGAACCGGCCGTTCGGGAGTTGTCCCGCTTTTCCCAATGGCCAGCACGTCCCTGGTTCAGGGCCACGCTCAACATGTGTGGACAGGACACCTCCGTGCACACAGCCATCTATCCACGCCGCCCATGTCCACCGCATGCTGCGCATTCTGTTCTTCTAAGTGGTTTGCATGTTCTATAGCGCCTTTATCCAAAGTGCTTTACAATGTGCATTACATTCATAAATTCACGCACAAGGACAATTCCGATACTAAGAGATAACGGAACCTTCCGGGTATTCTGGCAATTCCATACATTTCATTTCAATTCGATTCGATTCGATTCAATTCATAGGGCTTTGAACATTTTGAACAAAAGTGGAACAGTGCAATGTTCTCTCCAATTCACTCCTCTTCTATTTTCACCCTCTTTTTCATTCTTTCGTCCTTTTTTTTTACCTTTACTATTTGGTATTGCCCACGCTGCTACGTTGTCTATAGGAGGCCGAACAAAAATACCTTTTACCATGATTGATAAAAAACAACCTTAACCTTGAACTTTCCTATTTGCTTTGCTCCGTGTCGGTTAGGTTGCCTCTATATTCCAGAAGGCCATGCCACGCACACACAAACACACACACACACACATGCACTCACACACACACACGACAATGCCCTCTTCACTTCACGGGGTTTGCATACTGGCAGAAATGTTTCGTTCGCTCTCTTCTTCACCTGAGAGAAAAGAGAAGTGTGCCGACAGCGCAGTGTGTCCTACTCCAGAAATGCTGTTCTTTCTCTTCAAGGTCACACGCACACGCACACACACACACACACACACACACACACACACACACACACACACACACACACACACACACACACACACACACACACACACACACACGGCACACGCGCATGCGCGAGCAAGTACCATATGCACTTTCCAAAACGAACAGACAAAAGCCTACTGTCACAGGTTCAATCATTGGGCATTCAGTACGTAATCGCACAAACATGAACACACACTCTAGCATACAAAAGTGCTGGTTACAAAAGAGTCGTTTTCCCTGTGTGTGTACATGATGCGCGCGCGTGTGTGTGTGTGTGTGTGTGTGTGTGTGTGTGTGTGTGTGTGTGCGTGTGTGTGCGTGCGTGTGTGTGTGTGTGTGTGTGTGTGTCCGTCCGTGCGCCTGCAAGCAAACATGTGATGTGCATGTGCTTATTCATGTTTATTCATCTTGCATATGGCCATTTCACTGCCAGATTATGAGAGCCCTAAAGACACACACACAAACACACACGTACGGCACGCACACACACACACACACACACACACACACACACGCACACACACGCACACACACACACGTATGCACACCATTCTGAAAGGCCTGCTGCAGGCGCTTGTATGGCAGTAATGTGTCTCTCTGTGCTGAGGTAGAATGCATGCCAGCCCCCCCCCCCCCCCCCGCCACCCTTTATCTCTCACTAAGTCTGTCTGTCTGTCTGTCTGTCTGTCTGTCTGTTTGTCTGTCTCCCCTTCAATTAGAGCATATGCTAGACAGCCCCCAGCTCTCCATGTGCCACTTTGAAGTGCGGCAGATTAAAAAAACAAACGTTTGGAAAACTATAAATGAGCGCTCGCGCAGAGCGGCAGAGAATGATGGAACACACGCACGCACGCACGCACACACATACAGAGTCCTTTTCAAGTCTTAAGAGAGACCCTTAAGATGCTTATTCTTCTCCTACGTTTCCATTTTTCTCCCCAGTTTAGTCATTGCCAGTTCCTCCCATGCGTTGTGTTGTGGTGTCCCCGCCAGGCCCTGCTGTGTGGTCTGGGGGTGGGCGTACACCACCACATGTCCTCTCTGATAGGCCTCCAGACGCTTCTGTTTCCACATGACAGGGAGGAGTTTCACCAGGTGGGCGTAATCATTGCGCCCGTTAAGCCCACCTGCTAAAACAATAGGGAATTCACGCAATGGTGGGAAAACATTTTTTAGTATCAATACTGCAATGTAGAAATACTC
Organism: Nannobrachium achirus; assembly: GCF_963921795.1. Classification (NCBI taxonomy): domain Eukaryota; kingdom Metazoa; phylum Chordata; class Actinopteri; order Myctophiformes; family Myctophidae; genus Nannobrachium; species Nannobrachium achirus. Next base: position 9,281,845 of record NC_137826.1, on the reverse strand, counting down.
CGTTACAAGTAAAAGTCCAGAATTCAAAATGTACTTGAGTTAAAGCACAAAACTATTGGCAACACAATGTAGTTAAAGTACCAAAAGTAAAAGTACAAACTGTTTGAAAATAGCAGATCTACAAGCTCACAACGACGAGTTGTGAGCTTGTAGATCGGCTATTTTCAAATAGCCAAGGTATAAAATAGGGAAATAGTGGATTAATGTATGTTTTACTATATAATCATTTATATCTCCAAAGTAGCAAGTAACTAAGTTTTCAAATAATTGTAGTGGAGTAAAAGTACAATATTTGCCTCTGAAATGTAATGGAGTAGAAGTAAAAGTACTGAGTTACTTTACACCACTGAATTCAAGGAGCCAGTTTCTACAACCGCGACGTGAGGCGGGACTACGGCTGCTATGGCACAATCACCGTTGCGGTCTAAATCGTTAAGCAAACAGCCGTCGGCGACGGGGTCCCACCGCTTTTACTGAACGATTTGGTTCCCATGGCAACGCGTCTATGCAGCAGACGTTGTAGACGTTACGTGGAAAGGGAGTTTCTGCCGTTGTAGGGACGGCTGCGATGGCGGCAGGTTTATCTATCGAGCGCTGATCATTTCCGGTTACCGTTGCCGTTTGCCGTAGCCGTCCAAAGCTTAAATAGTCTAGTATACGTTACGTACTCAGTATGGTATTGACACTGACATGCTTACTGCACACTCTCTAGTTATTTCTTTTTCTTCACTTGGACTATGCTAGCACTGCTGAGGGAGTGTAGTGTTATATACTGTAGGCCTATTGTATGCTGCATATTTATATTCTAATTACAAGTTACTGATGGTGTTACTTTTACTGTTATGTCTTTCCATTCCACAATGTCTACAGTACCTTTTTCGTACAGCACAATCTGTATTTCTCTTAACAGCTGTATGAGTATCATGTCAGTCAGTATCATGTCAGTATCATGACAGTATCATGTCAGTATCAGGTCAGTATCATGGTCAGTATCAGGTCAGTATCATGGTCAGTATCATGGTCAGTATCATGGTCAGTATCATGTCAGTATCATGTCAGTATCATGTCAGTATCATGGTCAGTATCATGTCAGTATCATGTCAGTATCATGGTCAGTATCATGGTCAGTATCATGTCAGTATCATGTCAGTATCAGGTCAGTATCAGGTCAGTATCAGGTCAGTATCATGTCAGTATCATGGTCAGTATCATGTCAGTATCATGGTCAGATCATGGTCAGATCATGGTCAGTATCAGGTCACTATCAGGTCAGTATCATGTCAGTATCATGGTCAGATCATGGTCAGATCATGGTCAGTATCAGGTCACTATCAGGTCAGTATCATGGTCAGTATACTACTGACATGATGACCTGATACTGACAATGCAATTGATTTGATGTGATGATGCTGACCGTGTTACTGACATGATACTGACATGATATACTGTCATGATACTGACCATAGCATAAGAGCCCGCACGCA
>NC_137826.1:9182861-9275361 GCF_963921795.1 Nannobrachium achirus | reverse complement strand
TGCCCCCATGCGTACGCATGCCCCACATTTTAGCTTGGTAAACGCAATAAAACAATAGAACGAAGCAAATGAAAACATTTTAACAATCACTTTTTCTTTTCTCTAATTACAATCTAAAATATGAACCCTTGTTGTAAAAAACCAAAGTTGTCCTTTAAGGGGATCCTTGCAAATAAAATGTTTGAGAAGGTGACATACATAGTGTCGTAGTAAATCAGTGTCATACATATTCTGAAGAAACCCTGGAGACTTGACGTTCAGTGATTGGGTCTTATGATCAAAACGAGAACATTATAATGTCTTGTAAAAACTAAATCTAAAATGTCCCTTGCCGTGTATACGGACATATCGATGACCCCTGGTGTTTTGTGAACATTTAAAAACATACGTATTTTGCTTCCCCAGCATGAGTTTTGCGATAGGCTTAGCTGTCTGTGGTCCAATTTGTGGACACCCCGTGTGTTTCGCCGTGTCTCTGCAGTGCAGGCTGTCGCTAAGCCTCCTTAGACTAGCTTCCCCGTTGCGCCACTACCTGTATTCCAGGGACGCCCCATGGCCCTCCTCTGGTATGTGTATTTGTACACATCAAAACAGATGGTGTGAACACGTTAGAACACATGGAGAGAGAGACAGAGCGCGGAAGAGAAACACAGATACTGTAGAGACAGACAGGGACGTGCTGGCCATTGGGAAAAGCGGGACAACTCCCGAACGGCCGGTTCATCCCCGGCCGGTCCAGGCCGGCCATTAGGGAAAAAATTAAAATAAAATGTCGGCTTTCGTTCCATTTTGGGGGCTGGGCAGCCAACAAAGTAAATCGTCACTGTCGGGCAGAAACCTTGTATCTCCAAGTTTCAAATTTGTACATTTTTTTCGCAAAGCACTGCTTCATCATACAAGGCCGTCGCACAAAAATAGTGAAAACAGCAGATCTACAAGGCGTTGTGTGCTTGTAGATCGGCTGTTTTCACTAGTTTAATTTTTAAAATGATAAATACAAAACAAACGGTTTTGGACATACAAGGTTTCCACCCAAAATATAACACATGTAATTGGCCCACTGGCTTGTCACTTGTCATGATCTGAAATGGCAAATCTTTGAGTAGCAGCAATGAGGGCCTCTCCAACTCTTTTTCCCGGGCTGAATCAGCGGCCCAGCACGTCCCTGGAGACAGATATTACCGGAAGAGAAACACTGAAAAAGAGAGCAGGGGGACAGTGAAAGAGAGAAAGGTTGAGAAATGATTGGGTGTTGTTCCAACGAATCAGAGTAGGGTTAGGGTAGCTACGTCATGCAGCCAGCCAATACACACTGGTGTATTTGTCCCGCCCCGCACTACAGACAAATTGGAAGCCGCGGTGGCTGGAGAGCCGCGATCTATGTCCCACCTCCCCTTGGAGATACAAGGCTTTCCAGACTGTGATGCGGAGAGACAAAACAAATCGCGGAACGGAGCGAACAGGCTGGCACCCAGGCTAGAGATTAGCTAGAGATAATAAGGGTTTTTACACGCAGACATGAACTCAGATCCAACTTTCACTTTCACTTCACCAAGCATTTCCTGATCGTGCTGTGACAGAAATTCCATACAAAACATGATATTTAGTAAACTAAGTCAGTGTGTGAGATGTTTTTTTTTGTACGGACACAACTTTAGTAGGCTATTATGAACTCACTTGTATGTGGTATGATAACTGCTGTCTGGAAAATTCAAGCACCGGACACTAGTACACCAGCATGAATATCGCACAATGCATTGCACATAAATGACAATGGACTGCGACCTTGTAAAGCTCTGATGTAACATCAATAACACTTCAATACAGCAATAGTTAATTGTTTCCCATCATGTATGTAGACACACTGTTGTGGTTGAAATGTTAAACATTGATGCGACAGAAATGAGAGAGGATAGGGTGATAATATGAAGCTAATTTAATCATGGAGGCCTTTCTTCCTTTGTGTATTGCTTCATTTACTGTAGTTGGTGAGCAGCCAATGAAAGCCTGTTTACAGGCAAACATTATTGATTCAATTCAATAATCTGCAGTGTACTCGTTTTCACAAAATTGAGACCGTTCCGCCAAATAAAAAGGTTGACAAAGACAAATCTTTCTGGCCCTTATAGTCATATCTACTGTATGCCAACGGTTCCCAAACTGGGAGTCGGGAGTCGTGACCCTAAATCGTTTTGGGGCGGTCCCCCAGCTTAATGTGCAACATTGTTTTCTTACTCAACAGTAAACAAAGCAACATACAGTATACGTGTATTTGGGTATTTGCATATTATTTACAATTACCGGTAAGTTACAATTTACTTTACTTTAACTGAATTTACTTACTTTTAATACCAAATTGGCCAAGACATTGTGAAAATAGACAATCTATTGTGCGAGGCATTGTAGTTCGGCTATTTTCACCATATTTACCTGTGAATCCGAGTCAAACTAAATGCCTACGATTCCAAGTGCATATCAGGGTGGGGGGTCCCCAGTTCAAATATGATTATTTGAGAACCACTGATCTAAGGGCAACTAAATTAGGCCTACAAATTGATACTTTTACGCTGACCTTTACACAGACTATTTGTGCTTATTTAATAATAGTCGTGCTCTTGCAACAAGGCATGTACTGTATATGTACAGCAACATCTGGTAGTAGAAACAGCTGCACGCTGTGTGTCCCTTAATGTGTCCCCTGATGCTAGTCTATTTCAGTGGTTCTCAACCACCCCAGATGATTAACCTAACGTGCAACATTGTTTTCTCACTCAACAGTAAACAAACCAACATAAAGATTAAGTGTATAGACTATAGAGGGTACCTGCACATTTCTAAAGTGACAAGGACTTTTTAAGACCTCTAAAATGACAAATTAAACATTGGCAACGATTGTCAAATATTAGAGGCAGAGATTGTTAAAATAGCCGATCATGCTCATGTAGATCTGCTTTTTCACAATAGAACCGTGTTATACAAAATGTAATGGCTCATCTCTTAGAGCTCGTCAGGGTGGAGGGGTCCCCAGTTAGAATATGATTATTTTGGGGGTCATGGCCAGAAAAGGTTGAGAACCACTGGTCTATTTCAGCACCACCAGGTACCCCACTGCCCTCGTCAGCTCGATATGCCCATATATGGATATCCAGTCCAATGTATTCTATTCTAGCAAATATAACCGATTACTGGCCACCACTGCAGTGTGCAAATGTAACCGAATGGACCCGGCAGTGGCGTCAGTTCAGCAAAAGCTAGGGTATGGCAAAGATGGAAGCCCTTGTGTGTGGAAAAAATAGGGTTTTGTCTGTTTTTCCCCCGTTTCTACGGTTTCTTGGGCTGGATATGGTAGCCTGGAACGGTTGTTCAAGTGCAGCTAAACTTGGCATGTTAGAAAACGTGCCACATAATGCATTGCACCTGGGAATATACCATTTTGTCAAGATGGGGAGAATACAAGTGTGGAGAATATAATAATAATAATACCTTGTTAAAGTGACCATTTTGTAAAATGTTGCCTTTGTAGTTATTTTACCGTAATTTAACAACATAAAACCAGCACAGATAGAAATTCATGCATTTATATTTAAAAGTCACTTTTATTTTCCCCTCTGGACCCAGGGTATGGCAGTTGCATACCCCTGCCATACTCAATTGACGCCCCTGGGACCCGGAGGGGTCCATGTGGTGACTCTCTGCGAGTTATACAAACGGCCAGGCTCACAGTATAAAGTTTAATCAGACACATATACTGTAGGGCCAGACATTCAAGGGTAACCTCCTCTACCGTCTCCTAAAAATACACTTCCCCTCCGGTGCTCGGACTTGACGTCACAACGGGCCTGTGTTTCAGGACATGAGCGTCATCATGGACCGAGAGCCAGGGTATTCCACCAACATACAGTATATCCAGACATTTCCATTATTTCATTCATTCTGAACAGAAGGAGCCATATAACCCATGGGGCAGTGGTGGAGAAAGTACTCAGGTGTTTTACTTAAGTAAAAGTATCAATACTGCAATATAGAAATACTCCGTTACGAGAAAAAGCCTGGAATTCAAAATGTACTTGCGTAAAATATACTTAAAGTAACAAAAGTAAGTACAAAATGTTTGAAAATAGCAGATCTACAAGCTCACAACGCGTCGCATCTTGTAGATCGGCTATTTTCAAATGGCCAAGGTATAAAATAGGGCTAAAGTGGTTCATGTATGTTTTATAATATTATAATTTATGTCTGAAAAGTAACCAAGGTTTTCAAACAATTGATCTAGAGTAAAAGTTCAGTATTTGGATCCGAGATGTCGTGGAGTAGAAGTAAAAGTATTGGAATTTGGAAATACTCAAGTAAAGTACATATACCTCAAAGTTGTACTTAAGTAGAGTACTTAAGTAAATACTTAGTTACTTTACAACACTAGAAGCATGTAATGGACAATTTTTTGTTTTTTTTTGTTTCAAGTCTTCAGGCTTTACTGCTCTTTACCTGAAAATCCAAATGCATTTTTTCCACAGGTTTCATTGCCTGTTTTACATGATGTCCAATACTGCAGCTTATCACTGTGTCCCTGTAGTACCTGATACAGTATGTAGAGATCTGTATATTGATTGATATGTGTATTTTACTATTGTATGGCTTTTGTATGTCTCTTGGGATATTCTGAATGTTAACATGTATTGCTATTTGCATTTTTGGATGGGTTCACACCTTAAAGTGACTTGCCACACCAAGCCAGCCAATTAATGACTGCTGTGACCAAATCTACTCTGAGCCTATCAGTTCATAGGTGACAGTCTATTTAAATGCAGGTGTGTATATGCCCAATCCGTTATGTCCTGATGAAGATCTATAAGATCGAAACCAGCAATAAACTTAAGGAGCTTAACCACAACCAGTGTGCAGACTCTATATGTCCTTCTTGATGATTCTGCTTGTCTAGCACCTGGGCCACGGATGTGTGTGCACTACTTTCTTCATTCATTCCCTGTTTTGCCTTTAAAAAATTGATGGAGAACGGAGCATATTTTTGCAGAAACCTGCAAACAGCATGAAAACACTCCATACCCTTTTGAAAAGCAGAATCCACCTAGATTCAAACTTCAAAGTCAGAGGAGGTCATGAAAATAGCAAAAACAGCCGATCTACAAGCTCAATGTTCTGCAAATCCACTGGAAATCTACTGTGCAGGGACGTGTGAAGTTTTGAAATGGCATGTCTGTATGATTGGCGTCGTCGGGCGGAAACCTTGTATGTCCAAAACTGTTCGTTTTGTATTTATCATTTAAAAAATGAACCAAACAAGTGAAAACAGCCGATCTGCAGGCGTTGTGTGCTTGCAGATCAGCTGTTTTCACTACTTTAGTGCGACGGCCTTGTATAATGAAGCAGGGCTTTACTTAACAAAAACGTACAAATTTTAAACTTGGAGATACGAGGTTTCTGCCCGACAGCGACGATATATATGGAGATACACCTTTTCTGCCTAACAGCGACAGTATCTTTCTGTAGAATCTCCTGCTATCTCCTCTTTTGCTCCCTGTCTGTCTGTCTGTCTGTCTGTCTGTCTGTCTGTCTGTCTCTCCCTTTCTCTCTCTGTCTGTCTGTCTGTCTGTCTGTGTCTCTCTCGCTGTCCGTCCGTCCGTCCGTCCGTCCGTCCGTCTCTCCCACTCTCCCTCCTGCAGCAGCACAATCAGCAGCATGAAGCCCAGAAGGACATCCGCTGAAATATTTAGCACAAGTCTCTCCTGGGTACGGCACAGCGTCTCAGAGCCATACTGCCTTTTAGCAGCGCTGTCTCTATCCAAAGCATGCTACACACACACAGAGACACACACGCGCGCACGCACGCACGCACGCACGCACGCACGCACGCACGCACGCACGCACGCACGCACGCACGCACGCACGCACGCACGCACGCACGCAAACAGTACACGCACGCAGAGTCAAATCCTCATTTAACTTCTGAGAGAGTGTGTGAGGAAAAACATTCTTCTTTATTTACGGTATTGTGATTGAATGAGCTGGAAGTGGTCTGCTGCTGCTACAAGAAAGGAGAAAAACTATTTATGTAGTATCTTTTTAGCAGGGATTGTAAACGTGCCAGCGTGCTTCACATGCTGGAGATTGTGCCCTTTTTTTATTTTTACTTAATTTTATCCCACCATTTTTCACACAGTTATGTAATGTAATCCTGGGCGCTACACTCCCTCTGCCAACCTGGGGAGAGCAACGGACTGACCTCATGCTTCCTTCTATGCATGAGGAGTCCAAGTCCCTTCTTTTCACCTGACAGGGGGGAGATTCCCCGGTTTGGACGTTTAGCGCGTGAAAGGAACACATTATTCCAACCAGTTCCTTTCCTCTCCATCAGGCGCCACGGCTGGCCTGTACCTATACCCTAGGGAACACGGGGAGAACATGCAAACTCCACACAGAAAGGCCGTTTTGCCAAAAGAGATTGTGTCTTTTTGAAAAGGATCAAGTTAACCCCTAAATGATGGTAACCTCCCTTATCCTCTTTAGCAAACAAGAAAACAAGTCAAATGAGATTTGTTTTCTGTCATATTGTTACTATACTACAGCTTTTTTATTTTTCCTTGGAGGGTGGAGCGCACCTTGGCCTGAATCACCGGTGCACTGCGTTAGCAGAACTCTTAAAAAGGTTTCATATTAACAGGACGTTCCAAAACTGATACTGGCATGGAAATAAGAATGGTTAAGTAAGAATTACTCACGGGACGACAATCCTTATTTTCGTGTATCACATTTTTGCCACAATAACAATAAGTCATTTTTACATCGTCCCATCCCTAAATAGAATAACATGGTTTTGAACTCTTCAGCGTTTAACGATATTTCCCTGAAAATGTCCTGCAAATGCTTTTTTTTCCACAGGTTTCTTTCCCTGTTTTGCCTTTCAATTTTTTATGAAGAATGGAGTATATTTTTTGCAGAAACCTGCAAATGGCAAGAAACCACTCCATTCCCATTGAAAAGCAGAACCCACCTTCACAGGTAGATTTAAACTCAGACAAAGTCAGAGAAGGTCATACAATTAGTAAAAATAGCTGATCTACAAGCTCAGTGTTCCCCTGAAAATCTACTGTCTTGTGTCTATATAAGGGATATTGAACCCTTGAGAGTGTGTAAAATGAAACCAAATGGACCCTTCAAAATCTACACTTGTACTGTAGATCTGCGACATTTTTTGTACGACCAAGTACTAACTGGTTAAAGAGTTGTTGGTATGTCATAATATAAATGAAAAACATTGTCCATCACTTGATTATTCAAAAACAGAATCATATAGAACAGTGGTTCTCAAAGTGCATTCCAGAGAATGTGGGTTCCTTTATGTGGGTTTAAATCGACCCATACAAGTCTGTAACTCTGACAGTGTACAAATGGAACCAAATGAACCCTAACAGGTCCATTTGGTTCCATTTGTACACTGTCAGGGGGGAGACCTTGACATGTGAACGTTTGGGAAACACTGATATAGAACGATCAGATAATGGACAGCTGCAGCCCTACATGCAACCGCCAGCCCCGGCGCTGCTGCGTCTCCCACGTGCACTGAAGAAAGCCTGTATTTAGTCACTAATTACCCTGACAGCGGGCGCTGCCATCATAAGCAGTGACTCCCGCGCATGGCGGGAGGTGGGATGCAAATGGCACTTACATTTCCACACGGCGAAACGCACACAGTCCAAACATGTCATTAGATCCCCACCGCTTTCCACCGCAATGTGTACGTGTGCATGCGCGTGTGTGTGTGCGTGCGTGTGTGTGTGTGTGTATGCGTGTGTATGTGTGTGTGCGTGTGAAACGTGTGTGTGCGTGCGAGCGTGCTTGCACAATAGTAGCGTCACCTAGTTGACTGACAGCTCGAGTAATTACAGTTCCGCGGCGGAGGGCGACCTCCGCGCGACCTCGCGCGGCGGGCCCTTGAACCTTGAGCACTTTGCGCGGGAGCAGCCCCGGCGCTAACGTAGCGCTGCTTTCCCGGCTTATATGAGGAGCGGCGGGTTCCTGAGGGGCGGAGACGTGCACAGCATGGAGGAAAACAAACAAACAAATTAAATTAGATATCGATGGTGTGAGCTGTGGAGGATGGAGGAGGAAGAAGCGTGATTAAGGAGGTTGGCAACTATGGAAGTCGACAGACATGACCAAAACGCACCTGCGTTAGGGGCAGTGGTGTAAAGTAACAAAGTACTTTTACTTAAGTACTGTACTTGAGTACAGTTTTGAGGTATTTGTACTTTCCTTGAGTATTTCCAGTTTTCAATACTTTTACTTCTACTCCATTCCATCTCAGAGGCAAACATTGTACTTTTACTCCACTACATTTATTTGAAAACTTTAGTTACTAGTTACTTTGCAGATATAAACTATAGTATTATAAAACATACATTAATCCACTTTAGCCCTATTTTATTCCTTGGCTATTTGAAAATAGCTGATCTACAAGCTCACAACGCGATGCGACGCATTGTGAGCTTGTAGATCGGCTATTTTCAAACATGTTGTACTTTTACTTTAGGTACTTTAAGTACATTTTGATGCCAATACTTTCGTAATTTTACTGAAGTACATTTTAAATTCCAGACTTTTACTTGTAAGGGTGCCCTCACACGAAAATACCTATAAGAGTGGAATCCTCGTTCCGCCAATGCATTTCAATGAGACTGAAGCGGTTTCATGCCAGCAGAGGATTTCTGCAAAAAAACGCTCCCTTATCATTGAAATGCATTGGCGGAACGCAGATTCCACTCTCAAAGGTATTTTGGTGTGAGGGCACCCTAAGGGTGCCCTCACACCAAAATACATAGAGTGGAATCCGCCAATGAATTTCAATGAGAATGGAGCGTTTTTTTGCCAGTAGAGGATTTCTGCAAAAAAAACACTCCATTCTCATTGAAATGCATTGGCGGGCGGATTCCACTCTAGGTATTTTGGTGTGAGTACTTTTTCCACCTCTGGTTAGGGGAGAGGAGAGGAGAGGAGAGGAGAGGAGAGGAGAGGAGAGGAGAGGAGAGGAGAGGAGAGGAGAGGAGAGGAGAGGAGAGGCAGTGGCGTTAATAGGACAAGAAAAGAGGAGAATAGAGGAGAGGGAAAGGAGAGGAGGTCCGTGATGGATTGTGCGAGCAGGTAGAAAAGTCACAGCCACAGAAAACAAGGCGAGAGTGGTGGGGCGGAAATACTCTTCTTTCTCTCTCTCTCTCTCTCTCTCTCTCTCTCTCTCTCTCTGTCTCTCTCTCTCTCTCTGTCTCTCTCTCTCGCTCCCCCAAATTTACCATTACCTCCTAGGCTCCTACCTCCCTCCTTTTCTCCCTTCCATCGCTTTCTCTTTCCGTCCCGTCTTCCTTTCTTGTGCATCCATCTTTCTACCTAACTCCAGTGGTGTAAAGTAACTAAGTACTTTTACTTCGAGGTATTTGTACTTTACTTGAGTGTACTTTTACTTCTATTCTATTCTATTCTTCTATTCTATTACTTCTCGGATCCAAATATTGTACTTTTACTCCACTATACATTTATTTGAAAACGTTAGTTACTAGTTACTTTGCAAATATAAATTATAATACTATAAAACATACATAAAACACTTTAGCCATATTTTATACCTTGGCTAAATAGACAATCTACAAGCTAACAATTTCAAACATTTTGTACTTTTAATTTGGTACTTTAAGTATATTTTGATGACAATACTTTCATACTTTTACTCAAGTACATTTTGAATTCCATACTTCTACTTGTAACGGAGTACTTCTACATTGCAGTATTGATACTTTTACTTAAGTAAAACATTCGAGTACTTTTTCCACCACTGCGTCCATCTTTCTACCTACAGTATATCTTCTTGTCTCGTTCTGGACCTCTCTCTCTCTCTCTCTCTCTCTCTCCCTCTTTCTCTCTCTCCCTCTCCCTCTCCCTCTCTCTCTCTCTCTCTCTCTCTCTCTCTCTCTCTCTCTCTGAGTGTTCTGCAGGTTATCAGCAGATCCTCGCATGTTTGATGAAATATTCATCTTTTCCTTGACGCAGTCTCATTCTCCCTCTCCCTCTCTCCCTCCACCCCTCCCCCTCCCTCTCCCTCTCCCTCTCCTTGCTATCCTGTAACAGCTTCACACTTTCTCTCTATCATAAGAAACAGATCACACCTCCGCCTGCCTGCTTCATCTCGGCCCCATCTGCGCACCACCAGCTAACCCCCATAACCCCCCATCCCCACCCCACACACACACACACACACACACACACACAGGGGCGTCGCACCAAATTCTGGGCCCTGGGCCTGGGTACAAGGATTCACTGCTGGCCCCCCATGAATGTTCTTCATAGGGGGAACTGGGAACACATTATGTATTACGCATTGTGTTGTGCTTTAACTATTGAAAAATAGCAGATATACAAGCTCACCGCGCTGCGAGCTTGTAGATCTGCTATTTTTGAAAAATCGTGAAAATGTCAAAGTCTTTGAATATTTTTGACCCGATGCTATATTTTCTAAATCCTTCTAAGGTTTTTTTTTGAAAAACGTATGTTTCTATGTCAGTGGTGCTCAAACCTTTTCATGTGAAGGACCCCCAAAATGATATGTATTTGGCCACGGACCCCCATCTCAAAATATTTAGTTAGTAGCAAAATTTGAGTTAAGAATGTTAAAAAATACATATATTCAAAGATTTGCACACATTTTCCCGACTTTTCAAAAATAGCAGATCGCTGTGAGCTTGTTGTATATCTTTTCAACAGCTAAAGTATAAAATAATGAAGGCCCTCTCCACCTTGGGCCCTAGTAACTCAGTCCCACTTTTCCTCCCCTTGTGACGCCCCTACACACACACACACACACACACACACACACACACACACACACACACACACACACACACACCCTCACGTGTGTGTCGCTCTTTCGATCGCTTCCCTCATCTCTTTCCACCAATTTCACCTCTCTCTCTCCCCCCCTCCTCTTTCATCTCCTTCTATAGCACGGCCACCGACCGTCATCCCGGTGGTAATCACTGTGTGCTGGGTGTGTCAGTGCGGCGGTGAAATGTCGGCTGTGTTTAAGCCGTTTAAACCGGAACCGGCGGAACGCAAATCTGTGACACTTTAGAATTGAACCACTTATTTATGCTTTAACTATTACAAAATAGCAGATCTACAAGCTCACAGCGCAGCACCGAGTGCTGCGCTGCGAGCTTGTAGATCTGCAATTTTTTTTAAATCATCAACAAGTCTTTGAATATTTTCCAGATTCTATGAATGTCTTCCAAATCCTTCTTCTAAATCAGTGGTTCTCAAAGTTTTTCATGTCAAGGACCCCCAAAATGACATGTATTCGGACTCCCCATCTCAATATGTTGTTCCAGGGACCACCCAGAACAAGCATAGTTTGTATTACAAATGTTCGCTTTAAAAATACATGATACAAGATTTGTAACTATTTTCACGACTTTTCAAAAATAGCAGATCTACAAGCTCGCAGCGCGGCACTCGGTGCCGCGCTGTGAGCTTGTATATCTGCTATTTTTCAATAGTTAAATAATTCTAGGCCTTCTAGGCTTAATGTCCGGGGATCAGAGAGAGAGGACCGGAGGATTATAGAAGTTAATGTGATGCGTGTGGCGCGGTAACAGCGGTAGTAAAGCTCTACAAGGTTCTGCATAGTCAGATATATTATATCGTCACTGTCAGGAAGAAACCTCGTATCTCCAAGTTTCAAGTTTGTACGTTTCTTCGCAAAGTAAAGCCCTGCTTCATCATACAAGGCCGTCGCACAACAGCAGTGAAAACAGCCGATCTACCACGAGTTTACCAAGAGAAGTGTCACAGCTTGTCTGCGTGTACACATTTTTACAGTCTATGGGTTGGTTCCCTTGACACATCACTGTGACATCACAGTTGATATTACAGGTGACATCACCTATGTAAAAGTCCATATATGGGTATTCCCCCAGAATCCCTTTTATGCCCATATATGAAGATCCCTGATGTCAGCGATATATATATATCTCTGGCCAGATGGCCAAGACATGGCCCATATCTGTGTGGCTGGTTCAGATAGGGATCTCCATGTATGGGCATAAAAGATATTGTATGTTGTGATGTCATGGGAACCACTCTAGGCGTTTTAAAATGATAAATACAAAACAAACGGTATTGGACATACAAGGTTTCCACCCGACAAGAACAATACCGGTATATACACAGTATAGCACACGGCCCAAAGTAGAACGGACCCCATAGGCGGCACGGCAGCCCGACACAGAACAGCGACGATGAATGATGAGCCCAACTAAATGACTTAAATGGCTCAGAGAAATGAAATAGAATAATTTCTCTGAGGCAGAACGTCGTTCTCGACTAAATATATTGGCCGGCGCATATTATTATTGTACAGTACGAGCCAGGTTGGCTGATGTGAAATCTTCCCCTAAGCAGTTGTTCGGCTAAAGTTCAGGTCAGGAGCGCGCGGACGCGGCCCTCTGACATCAAGGTCAAACATCGATTATGATTCTGGCTGTGCGGCGTGTCAGTGTTTCAAAGACTAACATCTGTTGCTTTGATCCACACATCACCGCCTCCTGCCGTTTTCTGGCCACACAGTAAAAAGTCAGCAGAAGGGATGGGACGATAGGAATATTTCATATCATGATTATTGTGACAAAAGAAATCGCGATTTACGATATTATCGCGATAACCAAAATCCATTATCCTGGGGAGGAACATTTGCCAAAAAAATAGCAGATCTACAAGCTCACAACGCGTCACGTTGTGACGCGTTGTGAGCTTGTAGATCGGCTATTTTTTGGCAAAGACATCTGATAGAGAGTGAAAAAAAAGACGGTATCAAGTACGTATAAGTACCATTTACCAATTATAGAGGGTTTAAGTGGTACTGGATATGCAGCTTGGCAAATAAAGGGTGAATTGATCCCAGTGCATGACGGAGGACGATATCACGATAAATTAAATCTCCACGATACGATTATTGTGAGTGTTTTTTATCACGATAAACGATAATATCGCTTATCGTCCCATCCCTATCCACAGTGCTCATTTAAACTGGGAGAATGTTCAAAATGGACCCAAATGGACCCACGGGGGCCTTCTTACTCAGGTTACATTTCGCTACCGTTCTCAGAGTTTGAAAGGGATGAAATAGCCCTCGTTCTGCTCAAAAGTGATGGGAAGCCTGTTAGATGCAAAAAGATTCTACCAGTTTGATCTTAACCCACATTAACTCATTCTGTGCCTATCCCGAACATGTTCGGGATATGTTCAATCCAAAACATTTATTTTTTTTATTAATTGACTTACCCTGAGCTGCTTGTAGAGTCGTGGGTGGTCCTGGCTCGTCCTACGCTAGCCAGCTAGCCATTTTACATGGTCCGACGATATATTCCATTAAAAATGGTTTAAAATACATTTTTGAGACCCCCAATGTTCACCGAATGTTCAGCGCCGCTTCCGGAACGTAGTCCAGTGTGCCTATCCCGAACATGTTCGGGATTTTTAATGAAATGAATAAAATGATCCGAGGCCTTCTGAAGCCTGAGCCTAAATTTAAAATCCAGTGGTCCAAATCCTGGGGAAGCCATGCCGGCCGTGAGCCGCGAACGTAGCCGCGAATCGGCGCCGAATCCAATGAAAAACCACATCTTTGGAGGCCCATATCTCTGGATTGTGTTTTTAGGGATGTGGCGCGAGGTTTATTTACGGCGAAATCGCAGAAAAATGATCTTTAAAATGACAAAATGGGAATAGCTATTCTGTTAGCATTATCATCCGGGACCTTTCCATGACGTGCACGAACGTGAGCACGCGCGTCACTGCAACGTGAGTCCCCGGATGCTAATGCGCTCGCCTATGGAAGAAAGACTGGCATTCTTTGGCGCCATCTAGGGGCTGGCACTGGTAGGGTTAAAGGGATATTCCACTTTCAACAGGGAGCAGTCGTAGGGCTTCTCTCCGCATACAAACCCATTGTAACTTCAAACTCCATTTTAACCATGAGAGATTCATTAAAAACACACATTATTTTTTCTGGTGACTCATTTTACCTTCCTAATACGTGAGCAGGCCGTGTTTTTTCCGATAACTTTTTTCATTTATTTTTAATAATTATTTGGGAAAATGGAAAAAATGAAATACAAAAAAATAATTATTAAAAATAAATGAAAAATGTTATCGAAAAAACACGGCCTGCTCACATATTAGGAGGGTAGTATGAGTCACAAAGAATAATGTGTGTTTTTAATGAATCTATCATGGTTAAAATGAAGTTTGGAGTTACAATGGGTGTGTGCATGTGGGGAGAGGCCCTGGGCCTGGAGGGCCTGGTAACATTTACATCAAATATCTAAATATTCAATAAAGCTAATTAAAAACTGTTCAGGGTGTTCATAAAAGCCTGATTAGATGATAAAATTACCAAAAGTTTTTTTGAAAGTGAAATACCCCTTTAACCGTCCGTTTTGAATAGCAGACCCACAGGCTTATACATCTGATATTTGTGGAAATAAATTAAAATGTTGAAGAATTTAGATATTTTTGATTCTGGGGGTCCCTGGCACAAAACATTTTCTGACGGGGGTCCGTGGGCCAAATACATTATGTATCAATTTGGAGGTCCTTGACACCCAAGAGGTTGAGAACTACTGATTTTAGAAGGCATTTGTATCAGCCTCAGGTCAAAGAGTATTTGATAATTGCGACCAAAGGTCGCAGTTTACCATGAGAAATGTCACTGCTTGTCTGCGTGTAGACGTGAAGCCGTGTGTGTACACATTTTTACAGTCTATGGGTTGGTTCCCTTGACACATCACTGTAACATCACAGGTGATATCACAGGTGACGTCACATATGTAAAAGTCCATATATGGGTATTCCCCAGAATCCCTTTTATGCCCATATATGAAGATCCATCGATCCAGATGGCCAAGACATGACCCATATCTGTGTGGCTGGTTCAGATAGGGATCTCCATGTATGGGCATAATAGATATTGTATGTTGTGATGTCATGGGAACCACTCTAACAGAATCTCTTTTATGCCCATATATGGAGATCCCTGATGCCATCAATATTAAGCACATATCTAACAGGAATTCATATAGGAATGCCCATATATATGGAGGAAGGCATGTACAGCCCATATCTGTGCGGCTGGTTGAGACAGGCATCTCCATGTATGGGCATAAAAGGGATGTACTATACAGTACATGGGTCTCGATTATGGGTAACTGGTCCGATATACATCACTGGCCAGATGGCCAAGGGCGAGGTCGCATGTTGCGGATGGATGGATGGATGGATGGATGGATGGATGGATGGATGGATGTTTTATTTACCTGTCAGGGGCAGGTGGGCAAGCCTTAGTGGCAATGCCTGAATTACTGTAGATGCAAACATAGTACATCAGGCTTATCAGATACATATAATTTTAAACCATCATGACCTGATGTCTTCTCAATCAGTCCTCTACATTCACCCATCCTAACCATTCTAGGAGCGGTGGGCCCATTTAAACAGCATGCACAGGGAGCAGCTAGAGGTTAAGTATCTTGCTCAGGGACACTTGGACACATATAGACCAGGGCCGGTGGGGGACCTTCTGTTTCCCCACTGATTAATGTCTCATCCATTGATTCTCAGGTCATCTGTGTTAATAAGTGCATTGTTCACATACCTAGCAGTTTCTTTGTACTCCTATAGTGCCGTAATCAGGGCTATTAGTATTTGCGAAACAGTATCATCTTGTTGACGCCATTAATCACGGACAACAGACTTCATTAATACGCCGGTGCCTGTGTTGTTGTTTCAGGTAACGGAGGTGGTATATATATTTACAATTCACAATCACAAATTAGGCATTTAGCAGACGGTCTTACCCAGGGCACGGAGGGCACCTTACAAAGTGCACTAATGACGGGATAATGGTCGCGTAAATAGAATGCAAAGAAAACTATTTAGTGCTTCAAAGAAACTAGGATACCAGCAGTGATAAGCTGCAAGTTCTGTCTATGGTGCTGTAGTGGTGAGTAGTAGACCTAAACTATCAAGTCATATTTATTTAGAAAGTGCATACAATGTTGACAAAAAGGCTGTTTAAAGAAGGTGAGTTGGTCTGGAAAGGGCACTTTTTACAGACGGATAAAGGGGCAGGGGCTCAAGCCCCCTCTGATGTCTATGTGTGCATGTGCCTGATCAATAATCAGTGGTGGAAAAAGTACTCACATTTTGTACTTAAGTAAAAGTATCAATACTGAACTGTATAGAAGTACTCCATTACAAGTAAACGTCCAGAATTCAAAATGTACTTGAGTAAAAGTATGAAAGTACTGGCATCAAAATGTACTTAAAGTTGTACCATGTAACTTTTTTTATAAAACAAATCTTAAAATTGTCCTAACTGTTAAATCGCTAAAGTTTTAGAACACCCACTCCGTTATTTTCAGCTTCTGAAGCCTTCTCTTTATATGTTTTCTATGATCCTGGCCGTGGACCGGATTTCGCGCAAAATTGACGTAATCTGCATCATCTGTATACGTTGTGTATACGTTGCCCAATCACATCGCCGATCATGCACACATGGTACACTACCGGCCAATCACAGCGCATCTTGAAGTGGGGTCGCCATATTTGTAGTCGCCCGTGTGTCTCTTTACTCAAAAGGTAATCTCGCCTACCAGGCAGGGTGAAGTAGTCCGTTTCTCCGGAATGCCTGAACGCACAGGAACCAGGGACCCCTCCAAAGATAGCTCTCGGCGTTGTGGAGGCAGACGCGGGGGTGTGAAGGTACGAAAAACGGGCGAAAGACGCGAACGCGACCGCGGTTTGCTATATGGCTACTGACCACTAGTTGAGAATCTTACACAGTATAGCTTTAAAGTACCAAAAGTAAAATTACTAAATGTTTGAAAATAGCAGATCTACAAGATCTGTGAGCTTGTAGATCGGCTATTTTCAAATAGCCTAGGTATACAATAGGGCTAAAGTGGTTTATGTATGTTTTATAATATTATATCTGCAAAGTAACTAGTAACTAAAGTTTTCAAATAAATGTAGTGGAGTAAAAGTACAATATTTGGAGCCCAGATGTCGCGGAGTAAAAGTAAAAGTATTGGAAATTGGAAACACTCAAGTAAAGTACAAATACCTCAAAACTGTACTTAAGTACAGTACTTAAGTAAATCTACTTAGTTACTTTACAACACTGTCAATAATAAAATGAGATTGGATAAAAACATGAAACTAAAAAATAAATAAAGACACAGAAGTTGTGGAAAAAGGTGTAGACGTTTAAAAGTTTGAGAGCGGGGGAAGGCATTAACACAGCAGGACGAACTGCACCAAAGCCGCGGGGCAGCCGTGGGAAAAGACACAATAACCCCTTAACTTTAACGGTGGAACCATGGGAATGGACACACAGGTGTAATTGGTCTGAGGATCTACAGTAAGAGGCCTGCGGGTGCAATAAGGAGGTCAGGAATGTAATATAGCACTTTAGATACAAACACGCTGACATGTCACCTGGTGGCCATAGGATCAGGATCAAACTCAACCAGGGATGGGACGATACGCGATTTTATCGTGATAAAAGACACTCACAATAATCGTATCGTGGAGATTTAACCGATTTAGTGCCGATCCCGCGATATCTCGCGATATATTAAAAGGTATCTAGAGTGCCGATCGCGGGATGACTCGCGAAATATACTGTAAAGCTGGCCTGGCTACCTACCGTCCGTTGAAATAATACACTGGCACGTTTGAAGTCGCCGATTCACCATCATCGTGCATCCACGTGCACACAATAGTGATCCCATCCCATAGAAACCAACGGTCTTTCTCATCTTTACAGTCCATTTTCTCCAAAAAATACTTTTGATGCCAAGGATGGCATTGGATTCTCGCTAAAATAGAACAAGCATAAAGGCATCCATCTTCTATCATTGTTTACGTTTCGGACCAGAACTAGTTCCGGGTCAATCTTGAACATCGTCAAGTAGGAATTGTTAGCTCGATCTACTTCCGGCCTTCAAAATAAGAGACTGCATGGCTGCGGACGGAGAAAGCGACCGGCACGCTGAACAATTAACCCTTTCATGTCGGCGACACTAATTGAGTTAATTTATCGTGATATAGTCCTCCGTCATGCATTGAGATCAATTCACCTTTTATCTGCCGAGCTGCCGAAATTTTCTGAGTGGGCGGGGCATGAATAGGGTCCATTGGTAAAAGGTTCTCTTAATATAATATACGTACTTGATGTATTTTTTTCCACTCTCTATCAAATGTCTTTGCCCAAAAATAGCCGATCTACAAGCTCACAACGCGTCGCGTTGCGACGCGTTGTGAGCTTGTAGATCTGCTATTTTTTGGTAAATGTTCTGCCCCAGGATAATGGATTTTGATTATCGCAATAATATCGTAAATCGCGATTTCTTTTGTCACAATAATCGTAATCGTAATATGACATTTTCATATCGTCCCATCCCAAAACTCAACCACTGTCTCACTGGCTCAGGCTTTTCAGATACGTATCATTTTAAACCATCGTGACCTGATCAGGCAAGAAAGAAATGCAAACGGCCTCCTTTCCATGTCATGTCTGAAGGCAGCATTCAAGAGAATTGCCTTGTCCAAACTCCCGTGAAATGAATGCAGCGTCTTATGTTGAAAGAATTGCCCTCTCTGTGTAGAAATCCATGCCGTTACGCCACATCTCCAGTATTCACTTGATTATGCGACGTGTTGTGAGCTTGGAGGTCTGCTATTTTCGGTGCTTGACACCAGCTACTTTCCACCAAAAAGCCCTTTTCGAAATGTCATCCCCTGCCTCTCATGTTGCTATATTTGTGGTGCTCAAACTTTTTCATGTCAAAGACCCCCAAAGTTATTACCGGTATGTATTTGGCCACGCACACAGAGAAGCTTAGAATTAGAGTTGAATTTCTTTTTTAAAAGAATTTCACAAAGGTTCACGGATATAAAAAAAATAACAATGGTTAAAGTGGTTGCACATCAGATGCTTTCCAGGTTAAAGGAAAGTGGAGTGGACTGACTGCCCACTCAAAGTGGTTGGGTTTTTATTTAATGACCGTAGAAATCCCGTCTCTTTGTGTGAAATCAATTTGTACAATCACAAAGCAAGGAGAGGAGGATGGCATGGGCAGGTTAGTGACACCGTTGAAAGGCAACGGTGATGAGAGAGATGGAACAACAGACGGCACTTTCTTTTCCACATTATATGAACTCTGAGTTTGAAGAACGGAATGGAGGTGTCTGATTAGTGCAGTGATTGAACGTGTGGGCTGGAAAGAGGGTCAGTAGGTTAAATGTGTGTGTGCGTGCATGTGTATGTGTGTGTATGTGTGAGTGTGTGCATAATGTATGTAATTATGCTTATGTTCAAATCTCTGCATCTCTGAGTGTGTGTGCGTGTGTGTGTGCGCGCGCGCGTGTGTGTGTGTGTCTGTGTGTGTGTGTGTGTGTGTGTGTGTGTGTGTGTGTGTGTGTGTGTGTGTGTGTGTGTGTGTGTGTGTGTGTGTGTGTGTGTGTGTGTGTGTGTGTGTGTGTGTGTGTGTGTGTGTGTGTGTGTGCGCTGTGCGCGTATGTGTGTGTGAAATGGAGACAGCATGCTCTCGCCTCACTATCGCACAGAAACAGCCCGACAACGCTCCCCGAGCCCCTGAGCCAATCAGAGCCTCTGGTCAGAGAACTTGTCCAATCCCGGATAAGGTGGAATATGAGGCTGATGAGGGGAAAAAAATAGTATTTGATAGATGCTGTGTGGTGTACTGAGATGAGCGAGAGAGAGAGAGAGAGAGAGAGGGAGAGAGAGAGAGAGAGAGGGAGGGAGGGAGCAAGAGAGAGAGGGAGGGAGCGAGAAGGAGGAAGAGAGAGAGAGAGAGGGGGGGAGAGAGGGAGAGAGAGAGACAGGGGACATTTGTGACAAGTCAGAAGACAGATGTTGTGTGACGTGTGTTTCAGTTGAATCATTTATTATTGCCGTCGCATGACCAACTATATCAGGCTAAGGAAGCAAATTTGGATAACTCCTCGTGTGTGCGCTTTTCACACTTTGGTGGGGAAGCAAGAGGGATAAAAAAGAAGACGACAAAAGCACGTTCACAGCAACGACACGCGGCAGAGGTCAAACCCAACCTGCGCGTCTGTCTGCCTAAATAGAGAGATGTCAGGAAGTCAGCCGTTCAAAACGCACGGCACAGCGCCGGCGAACAACAGCGCCCCCCTCCTGCACCGTCTGGTGTTACAGTACATTCTCCAGGTCAGGCACGGGCACACATAGATATCAAAGGGGGCTTGAGCCCCTGCCCTTTTACATGTCTGTAAAAGGTGCACTCTCTTGAATGCAGCATCTTATGTTGAAAGAACTGCCCTCTCTGTGTAGAAATCCATGCCGTTACGCCACATCTCCAGTATTCACTTGATTATGCTTAGTCTAGTGTGGTATCAAGCACCGAAAATAGCCGACCTCCAAGCTCACAACGCATCGCAGCGCGACGCGTTGTGAGCTCGTTCTCAATAAAAGGCCCTTTTAGACATTTCAGACCCTGCCTCTCTAACATTCTCTGCACGTCCCTGCTCCAGGTGACGGCCCATAGCGTGCAACACCTCCGGCACAATAAATAACACAGAACTAATAACTAATTAACACTTCTCATGCAGCTGCCGGGAAAGATGCATACACAACGTGAAATGTGGGAAAAAGTAGACTATAAGCAGGTTAAACTCCCCCACCACCCCTCCCATCAAATGAGTGTGCACGGACGGAAGCACGCACGCACACGCACGCACACACACACGCGCGCACACGCACACGCACACACACACGCACGCACAGGCACCGAGGCAGAACTGCTGACAACAGTCTCTGGATTATCTCTGAGCTGCTCTATCCTTCTTAAAGATTCACACTACCCTCTCTCTCTCTCTCTCTCTCTCTCTCTCTCTCTCTCTCTCTCTCCCTCTCTCTCGCTCTCTCTCTCTGTCTCTCTCACACTCTGTCTCTGTCTCTCCGTATCTCTCTCTTTCTTTTTCACATGCCCCTCAGTTTCTATGAATATAACGTGCTGCCTTAGCTGTGACTATGTGTGTCTGTCTGTGCTTTTGCAGATGCACGTGATGTGTGTGTGTGTGTGTGTGTGTGCGTGCATGCGTGCGTGCGTGCGTGCGTGCGTGTGTGTGTGTGTGTGTGTGTGTGTGTGTGTGTGTGTGTGTCTGTCTGTCTGTCAACACACTGTAAGAAGAATCTGTTTTCTCAAGATATAAAGCTTGTGTGTGTGCGCGCACATGCATGTGTGTGTGTATAAATGAGGATAAAATGAAGGAGCATTAATAATCTGCGACAAGTTGAGTTTCCCAGCTGGTTTGTGGTCTTCGAATAAAGATCGGCCTGTCTGTTATACTGTGTGACTATAAGCGCTACTTTGCACACACATACATATAAAACACACACGCACGCACGCACGCACGCACGCACGCATGCGAGCATACATACTGTTAAGCTGGGTTCAAACCTGAAGCTGTTTCTTCTATTCTAGTCGCTTCTATCGCTTCGCTTTGGTCGCGCAGGTCTGCGTTGGTAAAAAAATCATGTCCCGTTGGAATCAAGGCGAAACACCAGGAAAAAAGGAAGTCCCAACTCCAAACACCAAAATCATGTCCGTGTCTTCGGACAACATCAAGGCTGATTGGCTGTCAGGACGCGATGGGTGGAGTGCGGGTGAAGCGAAGGTCACTTCAGTTGGATCTTTCCAAGTGGGGCGACGATACGAGGCGACCGTTCGCGCCGTTCGCGTCGCCCCTTTCGGATCGTTCGCGCCGCGCCCGTTCGCGCGTCGTCTTGTCTTTGCATTCACCTTGTATAATCGCGGCACTCAAACCATCCAGGTTTGGACGCAGCTTTGGAAACAAGGAACGGTATACGCTCTCCATTCAGACATGTTGCCATTCAGACATTGACTTCTAATTGTCTGAGTGGCAACACTTCCATTTCTAGACGTGCTGGCCATTGGGAAAAGCGGGACAACTCCCGAACGGCCGGTTCATTCCTGGCGGGTCCAGGCCGGCCATTAGGAAAAAAATTAAAATGAAAAGTCGGCCTTCGTTCCATTTTGGGGGCTGTGCGGCCAACAAAGTAAATCGTCACTGTCGGGCAGAAACCTCGTATCTCCAAGTTTCAAATGTATACATTTTTTTGCAAAGCAAAGCCCTGCTTTATCAGACAAGGCCGTTGCACAAAAGTAGTGAAAACAGCAGATCTACAAGCACACAACGCCTCGCACCGCGAGGCGTTGTGTGCTTGTAGATCGGCTGTTTTCACTACTTTAAATCTTTTTTTAAATGATAAATACAAAACAAACGGATTTGGACATACAAGGTTTCTACCCGACAACGACGAAATATAACTCATGTAATTGGCCCACTGGCTTGTCACTTGTCATGATCTGAAATGGCAAATCTTTGAGTAGCAGCAGCGCTATAGAGATAGATCTCTCTCTATAGCGCGCAATGAGGGCCTCTCCAACTCTTTTTCCCGGGCTGAATCAGGGGCCCAGCACGTCCCTGGGTATAAGGTTATAGTGTCTGAATGTAGGGATGTCTGGGGGGATGTCTGAATGGCAGCATGTACTGTAACCACAAGGAACGGATCATTTCAATGATCGTCGAAGAATCATGGCAAGCTGGAATTTGAAATGGGAGAGGGGAAAAAAAACACATCCCAGCTCCCATTAATTGGCTGAGAAGAACATTAGCGGCCTATAAAAACACAACAGAGCGGCATTAAGGCAGCAGCATGGATGAAATATGGGTGTCATGGGTGTGACTGTCAGCTGTATTAGTCATAGTGTTTAGTCGCAGGCCGGGGCCGGCGCGGCGTCGGGAAGCCAAACCAGCGCGCGGCCAGTGGTTAATGAGGTGTGCTCGGCGCACAGGCAACTCCGACCATTATCAACGAGCAACGGGGGCCACGGGAGAGGGGAGACTATTGATTATCTATTAGCCCACGGAGCCTGGGAACGCATCCGCGGTGTCGCTCTAGATGCTCTAAGCACTCTCAATGTGATTTTGTGCTTTAACTGTTAAAAAAATAGCAGATCTACAAGCTCACAGCGCGGCACCGAGTGCCGCGCTGTGAGCTGGTAGGTCTGCTATTTTTGAAAAACCGCAAGATCTTCTGCAAATCCTTTTATTAAAGCGAACGTTTGTAACTCAAATCTTTCTTTCTCAGGGATCCCTGGAACAACATATTTTGAGATGGATGGCGGTCAAATACATAATATAATTCGAGGGGTCCTTGACATCAAAAGGTTTGACCATCAATGAGATAGAAACATACGTTTTTCAGAAAACCGTTAGGATTTAGAATATTTTTTTTTTTGGTATGCATGGGTTGCATTTGTAGTCCTAAACGGCCATCTTGAGGACCAACACAGGCATTTGAATTCGTCTGATTGGCATAGAACTAATGTTCTAATCTATGCCAATCAGAACACCTGTGTTAGTCCTCAACATGGCCGCTGTAGGACTACGAATGCAACCCATGAATAGTTCAGGTCTGGATGGATTAGAGATGCTGCCTTAACCACCGCCCAGGGCAACATGAAAGGGGAACTCAAGGACAAACCAGGAGCGAGAAGAAGACTCGTCCGACGAACCAAAAGAACACACGGGCGGACAGAACGACAGACAGACGGATGGAAGCAGGGGTGTCAATTGGGTATGGCAGGGGTATGCAGCTGCCATACCCTGGGTCCAGGGGGGAAAATAAAAGTTACTTTTAAATATAAATCCATGAATGTCTCTTTGTCTATCTGTGCTGGTTATTATGTTGTTAAATTATTACATTATATTCTCCACACTTGTATTCTTGACAGAATGGTATATTCCCAGGTTCAGCAGGTCAGCTGCACAGGTGCAATTCATTATTGTTAATTGTGGCACGTTTACTAACATGCCAAGTTTAGCTGCACTTGAACAACCGTTCCAGGCTGCCATATGCCCAAGAAACCGTAGAAACGGGGGGAGAAATTGAATGTACTTCTTAAAATAAACGTATCATGCCTTTTGCTAAGGTATGGCAACATGACTGGTGTCTTGCAAGACACCAGTCATGTTGCCATACCTTAGCTTTTTCTGAACTGACGCCACTGGATGGAAGGACAGACAGACAGGGGTGGGGGGTGGGAGGGTGGCATCAGACACATTAAGGAGGCGCTCTGATGTTCCCTCTTTTGAAGCTCCGCCGGTGATTTATCGGTTTGTCAGTGTTTGTGCCCGTCGTCACTCGTCACCGCCGCCGCAGCATCAGACGGAGCCCGGCGGAACGCCGGGTGGGGGGGAGGGGGGTGGGGGGACGTGGACAATGCCGCTGTGATCACTTTAATTATTTGCCTTTGTGATGGCCAATATGAAACAGTTCCACGGTGATCAGAAAAAAAAAAAAAACTCCAAAAGGCAATTCGGCTCAGTTCCATTAAATAAATACGCGTGCGTGCTTTGTGCGTGCGAGTGAGAAAGCGCACTGACATTAAATATCTAACTGCTGCCGGAGCTAACGGCTTGCTCACGCAGGAATTAGACCTGGGAGACTGCGAGTCGTTTTTCTCAGTGATCCGTGCAGTGTATCAACACTGAATTAATGGCTGATACTGTACGTGTCCATGATAAAAGCTGATTAGAGTCTGATAAACACACACCGCCGCGCCGAACAGTACACGGTGCTCAGTGTAATGTTTATGGCCTTGGAACTTTAACGAGAGTCTTATCGCGTGTTTAAGTACTGTGTGTTGTCGCCACACAGCAGAATCCCGAGCATTTGATCGTATACTCTCAGAGTTAAGACATTGAAAACGTGAGGATTTTGCTGTGTGTGAGAGTGCCTGAAAGAGTATGTGTGAGTGTTTGTGTGACAGTACTGTACTTAAGTACAGTTTTGAGGTATTTGTACTTTACTTGAGTGTTTACGATTTCCAATACTTTTACTTCTACTCCACTACATCTCGGATCCAGATATTGTACTTTTACTCCATTACATTTATCTGAAAACTTTACTTACTAGTTACTTTGCAGAAATACATTATAATATTATAAAACACACATGAACCACTTAAGCCCCATTTTATTCCTTGGCTATTTTCAAACATTTTGTACTTTTACTTTTGGTTCACCCCCAAAATGACTTTTTTTCTATTGATTACTCACGCCATGAAGACTAGAGTTCAATAATATTTTTAGTTTTTTGTCACATTCCTAAGACAAAAATTTGATTCGAGTAAATTTACCACCATTGATTCCGGATGGGGACCCGTTTCGAAACGGGTCCCCATCCGGAACGAATGGGGGTAAATTTATTGTTATCACATTTTTGTCTTAGGAATGTGACAAAAAACAAAAAATATTATTGAACTCTACTCTCCATGGCGTGAGTAATCAATAGAAAAAAAGTCATTTTGGGGTGAACTACTCCTTTGAGTACATTTTGATGCCAATACTTTCTTACTTTTACTCAAGTACCTTTTTTCTAGATTGCAGCATTGGGTTAGGGTTAGGGTTACTTTTACTTAAGTAAAACATTTGAATACTTTTTCCACCACTGACTGTGTGTGAGTGCATGAAAGAGTACGTGTGAGTGTATGTGTGAGTGTATGAGTGTGTTAATCTAGCTGCAGTCGTATCTAGGGCCACCATCTGTGTTTGATTTGTAAGCTGCACAGTCGGTTTGGGTTGGGAGTTATAAATCCTAGAGGTGTTTATCTGTGTTTAAAGAGTCAGATCTTGGTAAATGTCAAAAAGAGAGAGCAGGCTTTTTAGCCAGCTGTATTTAGATCAGATCGTGATCGATAACCCATTAAAACCGGGAAAGCCTCCGCGTCATTTATTTATTTCTTTGACCAGGCAAAAATAGCAGATATGCAAGTTCACAGCACGTCTCTTCGTCATTCTTGCACCGATGGATTATCACTTTACTTCAACGTTTACGTCATCTAGTCACATGACAGTGTGTCTCCATGAAAGTGTCATGGCCGCGCCCAGCCGAGTGCAGTTTGTACTGTGAACATGCCAGCCTTGGGATCAAAATGTATTTTTTTGAGTAAATGAAGTCTCTTTATGGGCCTCTCAATGGATTTGCTATGGAGAGGAGATTCACTTCGCGTGCACGCCCAACGTGCGTTGTAAACAAATCGTGGACATTGCGGAGTGACTTACAGTAAGTAATAATACTTTTAATGTATATACAGTAACAGTGACGAGGTGACCCGTCAACTTGGGATGGGTATCGTCTGCGATACTTTTAATGGTATCGATCCATGACGTCGATACTATCGGGTATCGGTTCACGTAAAAACGAACGATACCTTGTTTTGATACTCTTGAACGCACCCTTGGCCGGTCGCATCTGTAACAGTTGGGCTACTGAGAGTGTAAATACTGCTTTAGTAGACTACACTCGTTACTGTCGAAAATAGCCGACAATAGCCTATAATGTTCATTATTATGATGATTATCCAACATCTATACTCTCTGCTCTTGACATGAAAATGGTTGAATACTGGCTTAATAACCTATTTTGGTGTGTAAAATAGCCCATAGAAAAAGGCAAATAATAATTATAATAATAATAAATAAAATGTATTGAAAATGGTATCGAAAAGGGTATCGTATCGATTCCCAGGTATCGAAAAAGGTATCATATCGATTCAAAGGTGAACGATACCCATCCCTACCGTCAACGGCGTCATGGTATTAACCCTTTCATTGACGAGCTGACATGTCAACGGCAGCAGATGTGTTAAATGTATCGTTGCACCCCTATGTAGCAACCCGTTGAAACGGGTTAAGCAACAATAAAATAAAGATCGTCGCTATATACCCACCACCCATCTACATTCATTCCACACAACAGCCGATCTCTAAAATGTGCCTCCGTCCACACATTCCTGCCAATAGTTACCCTGAGAGCAGATTGCTAGAGACACATGGTATAGTCCTTGCTCTGTGTCTGGCCCCAGGGCCTCAACCAGCAGTCATTAGCAACAGCTGTATTCAGGTGGTTGGTTTGTGGGCAGAATAGAACGAAGCGAGGTCACAGGGAGCCTTTGTGATGAAAGCTGGAGTAAGGCTGGAACAATAACCCAGTTAGAACGGGTGCACATTTTGTGTATCATTATTTTATGCTTTAACTATTGAAAAATAGCAGATATACAAGCTCACAGCGCGGCACCGAGTGCCGCGCTGCGAGCTTGTAGATCTGCTATTTTTGAAAAAACGTGAAAATTTGAATTTTGATCCGATCTTTTGAATCCTTCCAAGATTTTTTTTTAAAAACCTGTGTTTCTATGACAGCAATCTGGCCAGCCATCGTCAAAGAAAAGGTCCTTTTCACTTAACTGGAGCTCAGTTAGTCTGTTCTTACTATGTCAGTGGTTCTCAAACCTTTTCATGTGAAGGACCCCCAAACTGATATTTATTTGGCCACGGACCCCCATCTCAAAACATTTAGTTCCAGGGACCACCCAGAAGCAAAATTTGAGTTACGCTTTGAAAAAACATATATAGTCAAAGATTTGCACACATTTTTTTTTAAAAAAAATAGCAGATCTACAAGCTCGCAGCGCGGCACTCGGTGCCGCGCTGTGAGCTTGTATATCTGCTATTTTTCACTGGTTAAAGCATTCAATAATTCTAGGCCTAGATGGGATAAATAACAAGCATGCCTCTAGGCCGCCCTGGTTGCTCAGCTAGATGGATCACACTTATGGCGAGCGAGCGCTGGGAGAGCGGAACCCGCTGTGACACCGTGAGCTCCAATACAACGTCATCCGTCTCCACTAGCCTTTCTTTCATGGGGTTTCTCTTCTGCATG
This sequence comes from Nannobrachium achirus, assembly GCF_963921795.1. Taxonomy (NCBI): domain Eukaryota; kingdom Metazoa; phylum Chordata; class Actinopteri; order Myctophiformes; family Myctophidae; genus Nannobrachium; species Nannobrachium achirus. The sequence goes on along the minus strand of NC_137826.1, from coordinate 9,247,445 downwards.
TTACATCGACCTTTTCTTACGAGGAATAAAGCTTATTGGGCACTGTAAAAAAACAACAAAAATGTAAGACATCTCGATACTTTTTCGATGCAAAAAATAAACAAAAATGTCCTTGATTTATGAATGGATTTTTATAACTACGTATTTTTTTTGTTTTAACTTTGAGCGATACGGTACCCAACCTCTAGGGTAGTGGTTCTCTAAGTGGGTTCTGCGGACCCTTAGGGGTCCTTGAGGGGGTTCCAGGGGAATGTGGATGTGGAGTGGTATTGTATTGTATTGTTCGGTACAGGGTCATTCGGTTCGGTACACCCTCGTATTGAACGGTTCGATATCGATACATGTATTGTTGCACCCTTAATATATCCACGAGTTTCCAACGCCCCATAGTGCATTGCACAGACGTCTGTACCGAGCTTCCGCCGCCGATTTACAAGCTCACAACGGGTTGCATCTGCGACACGACGTGAGCTTGTATGTCTGCTGTTAAACCCGGAAGTTTGGTCCCGATAGTCTCCAGTAAACTCCCGCGGAAACTTGTGGATATATATAAATCTCGTCACTGTCGGGCAGAAACCTCGTATCTCCAAGTTTCAAATTTGTATGTTTTTTTTAAAGTAAAGTAAAGCCCTGCTTCATCATAGAAGACTGATGCCCAAGACTAGAGAAAATAGCAGATCTACAAGCACACAACGCCTTGCGGTGCGAGGCGCTGTGTGCTTGTAGATCGGCAATTTTCACTACTTAGAATCATTTTTAAAATGAGTATACAAAACGAACGGTTTTGGACATACAAGGTTTCCACCCAACAACAACGATATATATATATATATATATATATATATATATATATATATATATTACAGTCAAATAAACTGGCAGTTCAGGTGTGAATCTCAACACCTCTATATTGAGCTGTGGCTATTTTAAGTTCCCTTCTCTTCTTGGTATACCTGTCACACTGTAGATAAATCACAACAAGCCAACGTCTGCTGGGGTGTTTGCAAGCAGCCTCGACAACTCGTCTCTTCATACCAGCACAGATGCTCAACTTGTTCTCCTTGACCTATAAATATCTCCTTAAACATGAGCTGATAGAGTGGCAAAAAGTACTTTACGTATTCTGTGTATTTCTCTGCAAAACTCTAACTGCGCTTTAACTATTATTAATGGAATTAATGATAATAATGGATCCATTTGTACACTCTCCGGTGTAGTAGATTAGAGATTTATCATGATTGATTATGTGTGACGTTATAGAGTAGATCATGTATTCATTGATTATATTAATATCTAGGTCTATGATGATACTAATACTTGATAGTTAGGAGTTGAGAGGCCTTCAGTAGGCCTCAGTAACTATTGTTTTGGTAAAGCCTATCTTGTTATGGTACGCCTCGTCCCAGAGCCCTTGAAGCCACACAGTATAACTTAGTGTGTGACCATTATTCTTGGCAGAACTACTTTACCACTGTCCAGTGTTAATTGTACTTCTGAGTTCTGTCCATGATATCATGTTACATAAACTTGACCACCACCACCTAATACAATCCATGACTACCGGGAGCTCCGCCCCCACCTCTCCGCCGAGACCTCCGACGAGAATCACAGCCGCACCATTCACTTGAATGGATATACAGCGGATTTTACACATTAAATATTAATTCCGTTTTGGACCCAGAGCTTCGAAATCTCGTCCAATCCGTCAACAAAGGCCTGGATATGCATTGGAAAAATATGTAGACCTTTAAACTTTTAAAACAATACGACAAAGGAATATATAAGGACGCAACAGCAGAATGAGGAAATCGCCTGTCTGCTGGACCTATACAGAGCCGTTTTCACTTTTCACTGATTAGTTTAGAGGCTATTACTCTCCATTACACAAACAACCAACCAGAATAAACTGCTTCAAATGTAGGCTACATGTTTCTTATCATGCCGATTGCTTATAAATCTTATCTATAACATTTGATATCTCTGGCGTGAAATGTTCGCGATTCCTGACAAGTTTAGCTGCCGAGCCGCAGAGGGAGAGGGTGTCGCATCAAATTCTGGGCCCTGGGTACAAGGATTCGCTGTGGGCCCACATGAATGTTCTTCATCGTGGGATTTCAAAAATAGCAAATCTACAAGCTCGCAGCGTGGCACTCAGTGCCGCGCTATGAGCTTGTATATCTGCTATTTTTCAATCGATAAAGTCTAAAATAATTAAGGCCCTTCCACCGTGGGCCCTGGTAAGTCAGTCCCACTTTTCCCCCCCTTGTGACGCCCCTACCCACAGCCTGCAGTCGAAAGCAGAGTTGAAATACAACACTTCACGTCGCTACCCCTGTTCATTCAGACATTCACAGACGTACATTACATATCAGTTGCTATTTAACATAACAAATAAGGTGTTTGTAGTCATGGGTTATTGTCGTTTAGGCCAATACAGTCCATTCATATTTAAATTGGTTTGAAACGGCTTTCTGTGGTCCAGCAACCTTATTCCTCTGCTGCGACCTTATATATTCCTATGTCGTATTGTTTTAAAAGTGTAAAGGTCTAAATATTTTTTCCAATGCAGATCCAGGCCTTGTTGATGGATTGGAAGAGATTTCGAAGCTCTGGGTCCAAAACGGAATTAATATTTAATGTGTAAAATGTGTGTACAATCCGCCGTATTTCCCATTGAAGTGAATGAAGCCAATAGCGGCGCGCTGTGATAGTGGCGGAGGCAGCTTTTGGAGGGGGCGGAGCCGGTAGTCGTCCATTGTCTTGTCTCCTCATTTTCTCATGATTATTGATTGATCTGAATTCCACCACACCGGGTTACAGACCTGTAACATTGAACACCCTCATTTATTTTAATTACACACTGGCATCGGATCGTTAATCAGTATCGCCCCGATATGCAAGTTCTACGTATCGGTATCGGGAAGGAAAAAATGGTATCGGTACATCTCTGGTTTGATGACATCAAACACATTGTTTTGTGTCGTAACGCGTACATGGTGTACATGTACATCCTTACACCAGAGCAAAGGATTTAGGTTGAAAATCCACAAAGTGTCCTACAGTATTAACTATCTACTGGCTAGCTGACTCCATTCATTTGCAGCATCTCTACAAAGAGCTACAAACTTCTACTGGCCATTTGTTAGTAATTCAAAAACTATCCTTTTGAGGGTGAATGTTTTCGTAATAGGTCGAACATTGACTTGAACCCTAGTGTCGATATTCTGAGAACTTTAGCCAAAAATAGCAGATCTACAGATCTTGTAGATCGGCTATTTTCGGCAAAGAGGTTTGGTGTAGAGGGGAAAAAGAGCAGACTAAGTACAGAGTGAAAGGTCAAGTATTAACAATCAACGGTTCAAGTGGTTAAATATCTGAAAACACAAATTGACATGAATCCAAAATACACTGATGATCGTGCTGTCAAACGATGAAACTATATGGAATCTATGAACAGGTTGTGGGGGTCCCTGCTTCATCTCTCTCTCAGCTCCTTGGCCTGAAAACTTGAAGACCCCTGCTACAGTAGTGTATACGTGGTGAAGGCAGAAAACCGTGGTGTGGAACACAGCAATTAAGGCAGAGGAAAGCATGCAAAGAAAACATTCTATTTTGGGAGTGATAATGATGAGCGCTGTGGTCAGCCATGGGTGTGGGAGATACAGTGTGTGACGGGGGAAAGGTCGCGGGGCTGAAAGTGATGTGTTTTCTCTGCCAGGTGCTGCATATATTATGGAGACATACAGTACAGTCCTACACCATCCATTCCACCTCAGAATAACTGCTCCCTTAGCGCCTTCAGGCCGGGAACGCATTAATTACTACGCATTGTTTTATGCTTTAACTATTCAAAAATAGCAGCTCTGCTATTTTTGAAAAGTGGTGAAAATTTGAGCAAGTCTTTGAATACAGTATTTTGACCCGATTCTATAAGTGTCTTCTAAATCCTTCTAAGGTTTTTAGAAAAACCTATGTTTCTATGTCAGTGGTGCTCAAACGTTTTCATGACAAGGACCCCCAAAATGATATGTATATGGCCACGGACCCCCATCTCAAAATATTTAGTTCCAGGGACATTTAGAACATCTAGATTGATAATTCTATCCAACTGATGTATTGATGTTGATGTATTGATGTATTACCTTGCTTATTGTATTATTGTAAATCGCTCTGGATTAAGAGCGTCTGATAAATTGTAAATTGTAGGAATCCCGGGAAGCTAAATTTGAGTTACAAGTGTTCACTTTAAAATATACATACGGTATATCCAGTGATTTGCACAACATTTTCACCACTTTTCAAAAAAAATAGCAGATCTACAAGCTCACAAGTGCCGCGCTGTGAGCTTGTAGATCTGCTATTTTTCAATAGCTAAAGCTATAACATAATCCCGGGTCTTGATGCCTTAGGGACGGTGTCTGACTATAGTCTCTAACGTCTTCCTCACACCGAACATCCATTATCAGAGAGACGCTGGCTATACGGCGCGGCATCAATGCAAACCATTGATCAGTTAATGTCAAAGTGTAGCGCGGTCACTTCAGGGTCACCGGATTGCGCTCGTACTGCTGAGTGGTTTGTCTCATAGTCTTTCATGTTGAGGTGTGCATTGTGCGGGCTTGCGTGTGTTGTGTGCATGCGTGCGTGTACTGTACTGTATATGGGTTTGTGTAGGGGTGATGTGTGTGCGTGTGCATGAACATGTATGTGTGCTTAAGCCATTTAGACCGGAACGCAAATCTGTGTCACTTTAAAACCACTTTAACCGTTATTTTATGCTTTAACTATTAAAAAATAGCTGATCTACAAGCTTGTAGATCTGCTATTTTTTAAAGATCGTGAACATTTGTGCAAGTCTTTGAATAATTTTGACCCGATTCTATAGATTACTTCTAAATCCTTCTTCCAAATCAGTGGTTCTTTAACTTTTTAATGTCAAGGACCCCCAAAATTACATGTATTTGGGCGCGGACCCCCATCTCAAAATATGGTGTTCCAGGGACCACCCAGAAGCAAATATTTGAGTTACAAATGTTCACTTTTAAAAAGATATATTCAAAGACTTGCAAAAACAAAATCGAAATTTTTCAAAAATAGCAGATCTACAAGCTCGCAGCGCGGCACTTGGTGCCGCGCTGTGAGCTTGTATATCTGCTATTTTTCAATAGTTAAAGCATTCAATAATGCTACGCCTAAATGAGTTAATAGGCATGCATCATGCGTGCACACACGCGTGTGCACCGTATGCGTGTCTGTGCACACACATACAGGGCTCTTATTAAATGGGTGTCTTTCTGTAGTGCTCTGCAAAAAAAAGGCATCAAATAACTGCCTTCACATTCCATCTCCCAGAAGGCTTTGCTCTGGCTTACCCAAGGTCAGAGTTCATGGGGGAAAGAGGATAAACATGAGTTAGTATGGAACGCTCTCTACCTCTGGCATATCCAGGCATCAATTAGAACACTCCCAGAATAGTATAGTGGAGGGAGGCTATGGCGGTGCAATCACGTATATCCTCGCTGTCGAGGGAAAACCTCGAGGATAAACTGGGTTCCATTGGATCCAATGTATGTTTTATAAATAATTCTTCATTCATTTATTGAAATAGATTATGTTGTAATATTCATGAATTGCAGAATATGTTCCTTAAATACTAGTAGGACACCTCAGGGCGACAAGCGACGAGGTCGCGCCATGTCTTGGCCATCTGGCCAGTATTTCGGTCAAGTTACCCATATATGGAGATCCATGTACTATATATGGAGATATGCTGTGCGTCCAAACAAGCTTTCTCAGTTATTCGTTATGTGAAAGTCCTGTGACGTCTATGACATCTGACATCATGCCCTTGTATGCCCATAAATGGAGATCCCTGTCTGTACCATTCTTATTAAGAAGGACTAGAAGCTCGTCCGCGACCTGGCCAACTCGGGAACAATGTAAATATAGGGAATGAATGCCCCGCCCTTTAATGCAAACCCCAATATACCTGTTGTCATAGGATCCGTTTTGACCATCTGTTTGCGTTTGTCCATTTATGCCCATATATGGAGATATCTGTCTGTCTACGTCCATATATATGGAGATCTCTGTAGGACCCCTTTTGACCATCTGTTTGTGTCCATTTATGCCCATATATGGAGTTATCTGTCTCTAAGCGTCCATTTTATGCCCATATATTGAGATCTCTGTAGGACCCGTATTGGCCATCTGTTTGCCTGTGTCCATTTATGCTCATATATGGAGATCTCTGTATCTGTCTGTCTGCATCCATTTTATGCCCATAAATGGAGATCTCTGTATCTGTTTGTCTGTGTCCCTTTATTCCCATTATGGAGATCTCTGTATCTGTCTGTGCCTCCGACTGTGTTGCAGACACAGTGCCGGTTCCCCCTTTAATGTAAACCCCATTATACCTGTTGTCATAAGACCCGTTTTGACCATATGTTTGCCTGTGTCCATTTATGCCCATATAGGAACATCAGAACACTTCATACTGATGACATTCAATACGTAACCATGGCATTTTTTGTTGACTCATGTGGCGTACGTGGTGTCAGAGCCTTTTATGAAGTGATGTCACAATGAGTCAGCGCTTGCGCCGATTTCCTCCGGAACAGCCTGATGTCAACAATCAGCTCCGCATAAGGAGATTCTGAACGTTTTGCTCCGGTTCTGGAAAACCGCACATCGGGTCGTGTCGAGGCCCGGCACTGCACTCCGCGCCGCGGCGGGGAACACACGTGCTGAATCTGAAGCCGGTGGGACGAACGGTTCTCGAGATACGCAGATTACATATACACAGACACGCACACAGACACGCACGCAGAGACTTCTCGCATTTATAGTAAGACTAGAGTAGAGCCCTATCAAAGTTACACTCACACACACATGCACACACATAGACGCGCGCGCACATACGCACACACGCACACACACCAGCGCCGCCGCTACTATGACGTGCATGACGTGCTGTGAGTCAGGCATCACGTTGCCAAAAGGCACCAAAAAATTTGAGAGAAAAGAAAAAAGAAGAGCCAAGCCGATCCATTTGATCTGGGGGCGGGGCCGCAGCACAGTCCGCAACGCACTCTGAGTCTGAAAGACAGACACTCACCCAGTGGAGATCCAATCTGCACTCACTCACAGACAGACACTCACCCAGTGGAGATCCAATGGTCATAGACTGATCTGATCTGATACATTTTTCCACCTCATGTGAATTAATTTATCCCTGCCCAGCTCAACAACTATGGAATATCAACTTGGCAGAGCAGTTAACCCCGCAAATGTCGCGGACATTTTGCGCGCGGGGGGGGGGGTTGTCGCGGGGGTCGTTGTCACGGGCGGGGGGGGGGGTGCACCAAACAGCCAGTCGCGAGTCAGGCACCAGAAGGTCTTGTGGCCCTGACACACACACACACACACACACACACACACACACACACACACACACACACACACACACACACACAGTGACCGTTTGACTTTAAAACCAAAGACCACGTCCACACTACCTTGGGCACAGACAACCTCCATCGGCCAGCATGTTCTGACCTCATATCAAGTCTCTCAGCAACAAACACCTTCATTAAAACAAAATAACGTCAAAGATTCTTGCAAAGAAATAGTGTAAATACGTGAAAATACTCTTACCTGTTGAAGCGGTGCGATTGATTCACAGAGGAAAGAACACAGCACATGGAAGAGAAAGGAACAATAACAGTTGTTAGTTCATTCCGCGGTCTCAATGAGTCAGCGCTTAATTGCGCCGATTTCCTCCGGAACTCAGCCCTACTATAACTAGTATATATCCCCCGACCCTCTCAAAATGGCTGCCAGGGGAGGGGCATCCCAGCATGACACCAGCTTTGCAAGCCCAATTGTGTTTTAGTAAAGGTATTTTCTTTTTGGTCAGATTTTTTGTGTAATGCGCAGGGAAAAAGACAGTGTTTTGTATGTTTGAAGCAGAGTTTGAAAAACAGAGTTTTTGTTTTTATTTTTCTAATGTATACCTGTACCTATAAAATGTATAAAACCCACAGATAGATTTAACAACTTGGGTGCCAAACTCGTTCAGTAACGAGTTAAGGCCACTAGGGGTCACCCTGCCAAAAGGAGTTGTCTCGTTCCTGAACGAGACAACGAAGGGTTAACTGTACGTGCAGCTGCCTGCCCTCTGAATGACCCGAGTCCATACGTCACCCCGTACCTCAGAGAGAGAGAGAGAGAGAGAGAGAGAGAGAGAGAGAGAAAATGGCACGAGCTGGTTGCATTGATTTCCATTCTACTCTGAAACATAAAAAGGGCTTTATCTATGAATGAGGTGAAAAGAACGCCAGGGAAGCAGAGATCTGATTGTTTTCACGAATTCACGGCGACACTTTACCGCGATGGTCGGCCGCGGTTTGGATTTTAGTTTCGCGAGCGTTTGTAAACAAATGGATTTTCTTCCTCAATCGTCAGCGGACACCCACGTGCACATGCTCGAAGCTTCCGAGTCTCTTCAAAATAAAGCGTGAGTGAACGGCGGCAGCAGCAACAGCTAAAAATGTTATAAACCTGAGCATCCCATGTGTTAAAGGAGTAGTTCACCCCAATAATAAATTACTAATTTTCTATCAATTAAACACCCCACGAAGCCTTGAATTCATGAAGATTGTTTTAGTTTTTGTCACATTCCTGAGCCAATAGTTTGATGACTCGATTGAGTCTCCTACTGAACAGTCACCCAGTCATCAAACTATTAGTAAATGGTGCATTTATAAAGTGCCTTTATTTGGTGCTTTACAGAGATTGTGTATTACATTCACCCATTCATTCACCGATGGCGGAGGAAACCATGCAAGGCACCAACCTGCTCACCGGGAGCAACTAGGGGTTCAGAGTCTTGCTCAAGGACTCTTCGACACTAACTCTGGGGGAGCCCCGGGATCGAACTGGGGACCCTTCGGGAACCCTCTGTGTTCTAATGATGGTTTCTCTACCCCTGAGCCACTGCGCCCCGTCATTGGCTTAGGAATGCAACAAAAACAAAATAAATCTCCATCCGAATTTAAGGCTTCGTGGAGTGTTTAATTGAGTATGATATGATATGTGGTTAAAATGAAAACATTCCAAAATAAACAAGAATATATATACCGGTATACAGTGTGTGTGTGTGTGTGTGTGTGTGTGTGTGTGTGTGTGTGTGTGTGTGTGTGTGTGTGTGTGTGTGTGTGTGTGTGTGTGTGTGTGTGTGTGTGTGTGTGTGCGTGTGTATGTTTTGTTAACTACTACTCTCAACATCGCTGCAAATGAGGGCTTGCCCTGAATCGATTGTTCGAGATGATGCAATAAAGATTGAATAACAACACAGGCGCGCGCAGCAGCCGCGCACACATGTACAGCATCTTCTGTAATAGAGCTTTGGTTATAATAATAGCTAGGGAGCCACGGTACTTAGGATGTCATCATGCAGAGTACAGTACCTGCTTTTTTTTTACTGACCGCTGACCTGCGCTATCTGTCCAACCACACCAGCATACTGTATTGGAGACAATAGCTATGTCCTTATCCTCCTCTACTGTTTTAAAGCCGATTTATTTCCGCAGAGAGAAGCGGAGTGGAGAGCTTACATAAAACCATAAAACGCATCGTGAACACTATAGGGACACAGCACACTAGACAACATATATTAGCAGAGATTAAGTGGGAAAATATTAGATTACATTTCCTAAACAGGCATGCAGGACATGTCATCGCCATCGTGACATGATGAAAATAGTCTGGCCGCGGTAAATTGTTCCACGAAGTCTGCTGTCCTATCTCTATAGAGATTATACTGGCCGAAAGGACATTTTAATCCCAGATCTCTTCCTTAAAGTATATGAGGGAAAGATTACAGTAGAAGTACAGTACAGGAGGTCCTTTATGTAGCTATATTTTTACTGGTCCAGGCACATACCACTAGGCCAGGGGTTCCCAAACTTTTTTGTCTCAGGGCACCCCATAAATATTGTTTTAATCCGAGGCACCCCTATAATGTTGACTCCCAGCACATTTATAGCATATCGTCGTTGTCGGGTGGAAACCTTGTATGTCCAAAACCGTTCGTCTTGTATTAATCATCTATAAAATGTAGTTTTGTGCGACAGTCTTGTATGATGAAGCAGGGCTTTGCTTTACCAAAAGACGTACACATTTGAATCTTGGAGATACAAGGTTTCTGCCCGACAGTGACGATATTTTAGTGATTATGTTGTGAGGAAAACGTTGAGATAACAGCCATTTTGGTTAGAACTGACTGAAAATAACGTTGTACTTAAAGTTTAAAATTATATTTTTCCAAGTGTCCAAATAAATTCCAAATATTATCAAATTATCTCGCGGCACCCCTGGACTGAGGTCGCGGGCTCGCGGCACCCCAGGGTGCCCCGTCACCCACTTTGAAAACCCCTGCACTAGGCATTGCCACATAGGCATTGATGCCTGGCGGTGTCGCTGGTTTGATTCCCGATTCGGATAGCATTTTTCAGATCATACTATAGTATATAATATAGAAATTGAATTTCCACAAGGTAGAGTGGCAATGAATACAATATATTTATTTAACCAAAAAGTTGAGAGCTCTCGAGGTACACGCATGCTAGTGTCCTCCTGACTGTCCGCGCCAGTCCCTTCTTATAGGAGAACATCAGTACAAAAATAGCTAAAGATACAAGTCTATTCTTACAGAAGTCTTCCATATATGGACTGATGACGTCGGAGCATGGAGCAAATTAATGTGTGTGTGTGCGTGCGTGCGTGCGTGCGTGTGTGCATGTGCATGCTGTGAATTATATATAATATTCATACATATTCACTCATCTCAGAAAGCTGTATGCCATGTATGGTTGGCCTATGGGGGGTTAAAACAATGGACTTGGGTATAAAAGCCCAGGAGACAGCATAGAGGGTCACTCAGAACTAACGACGCCGAGATGTTTCCGCACACGCTCACATGATCTCCTAATGAACCGTGACATTGGGTATTGGTCGGGAGCGCCAGAAAGGAAAAGAAAGAAAGAAGATCCTATCCGTCTATCCGAGAGGAGGGGACGGACGGATAGGATGAGTTTTGAGAGCGAGAAGCAATACATGGACCAAAATGGGGACAAAAATTAAAAAAGTTGAGGTGGACAGTCGTATGGCAGCGTTACAATTTACAATATAGGCATTTAGTAGATGCTCTTATTATTATTTTTATTATTATTTTTATCCCATGATTTTGTAACCCATTTTCACCCAGTGCAAATTGCCGATGTAATCCTGGGCTCTGCTCTCCCTCTGCCGCGCCTGGGGTGACAACTGACCTCATGCTTCCTTCTAAGCATGAGGAGTCCAAGTTGCTTCTTTTCACCTGACAGTGTGGATTTCCCCGGTTTGGACGTGGCGCATGGAAGGAACACGTTATTCCAACCAGTTCCTTTCCCCTCCATCAGGTGCCCCGGCTGGCCAGGGGGAGGCATTATTGAGACCAGGATTACTGTTGTGTGAGGGTATCTACCCTAGGAGATACGGACCAGGATTACTGCATGTTTGTGTGAGGGTACCTACCCTAGGAGACATGGGGAGAACATGCAAACTCCACACAGAAAGGCCCTTTCGCCAACCCCACCTAGGGTGTGGGCGCTGATGACGCAGAGGAGGGAACACGCCCCCAGCACCCACAGCATCTCCCGGCGGGAATTGAACCCAGGACCTTCTAGGTGTGAGGCGACAGCGCTACTGACTACGCCACCGTGCCCCCCTAGCAGACGCTCTTAATCCAGAGCGATTTACAGTATAAGCAAAACACACAGGTCATGATGCAAGGCGCTGTGAGCTTGTATGTACATCGGTTATTTTTACAGTACAAGGCCATCATACGATGAGGTACAGTATGAATCAGGCTTATACATATCGTCGTTGTCGGGTGGAAACCTCGTATGTCCAAAACCTTCCTTTTTTTTCCTTTTTATTATTTGAAAAAACAATATAAAATAGTGAAAATAGCCGATCTGCAAGCACACGACGCCACGCGTCGCGAGGCGTCGTGTGCTTGTAGATCTGCTATTTTCACTACTTCCGTGCGTTGTGTGATGAAGTCAGACTTTTTAATTGACCAAAAAAGATATACTTGGATTGAAACTTGGAGATACGAGGTTTCCGCCTGACGTTGACAATATATGGAGAGAGACAAAACTAAAAAAGAGGAAGAAGAGAGAGAGAGAGATGAAGTAACATTGATCAGTGGTCCTCAAATGGGGGTGCGTGTACCCCTAGGGGTACGCAGGGGTACTACAAGGGGTACATGAGGGAAAACTAGAAAATGGGAATATATTTTACTGTTATGGTTAATGATAAAACATTGACAGAGTTTGTGTGAACTTGCTCATCTGTAAATTTCTAAACCAAATTACATCAATAACTTGACTAGTAGTAACAGTTATTGAATAGAATGCGATGTTTATTTTGGCATTGGAACTGGACTTTTGATGTCAGTTTTGCTGTAGTCTTGGCTTTCGGAAATCAGTATAAGGGGATACTCCAGCCAAAAAAGATTGAGAAACATTGACATAGATATGGCCACAAATTGCAACACTAGATTTTTTTTTAAATCTATCAGTGATTGTATTAAAATACGTCAAACTCACCAATATTGGGGCTCTATGGAAAGCTTTAATTATGCTCTTTCTATCTGCAAAGTGTTTGTTTCATATAAATCCACCATAGACTATATGTTATGAGCTACCTTCTAGAAAGAAGAGATTCAATCAAGAAATTCAATTCAGGTGATTATTTTTTCTAAGTGGTGGAGATTGGAAGCGCTCTTGGGAAATCACTCAACAGTCCTGTGTACCAGCTGGTTCTAAATGTCACATAATGTAGGAGGCACCGGGACATTACGTTATTGAAGACGAGCGCTTCCAAAGTTCAACACTTAGAAAAAAAACATGTCTGCTCGGATTTATTGACAGATAGTAAGTCATAACATGTATACGCTGTTTTTTTTATGAAACAAACATTTTGCAGATAGAAAGAGGATACTCCAAGCTTTCCATAGAGCCCCAATATTAGTGAGTTTGACGTTGTTTAATACAATCAGAGCAGCAAAAACCTGTTTTGATGCATTGGCTGCCAATGGGAGGTATTGCAACCCTAGATTCAACCGATTTAAAAAAAAAAATCTAGTGTTGCAATTTGCGGCTAGATAATATACAGACCAGCTTCTGAAGAGATGAGGTAATAAATGGAAACTTATTGAAGAAAGAAACCACTGTGAAATAAACTACAAATACACGGCGATTTGGCACACTGCCTTGAGAGAGAATTGCTCTTATAAGCAATAAAGTCGTTGTGCGTGGCGCAGCCAGGCGTAAAATACAAAAACCAGCACAATCAACGTTACAACCTATACATCCAGTGACACGGAAATAAAATATTATAATTATGCATGGCTATGGGGTCATCATGAGACACATATGCACTGTATAATGGACCATGTCTACTGATTATATATTTATTATAATATACCCGTGTAGCGCGGGGTGCCCTTGTGGCGCCGCCATTTTAATGTAGCGACCACTTAACTGTGACATCCCGTTTGATTCCTACCTCAGGGCTCGCAATCTCTTCGCTCGTCACTGTTCTGTTCCTCGTCACTTTTCCCGCTCTACTGTCGCAATAAAAAGCAGCAGCCTAAGGCTTGAAAATAAATATCTAAATAATCTATGCACTATATGGTACGCTATATGCTCCATGTAGGAGCAACGATACAGTATGATGTGTGTATGTGAAAATGCTTTATTATTACATCCCATGGCACACAAAGCCATGGAATTGGTATACCGGCCATTTTATGGAGTACACCCAACTAGAACAGGGTTAGGACCCCATTTTTGCAGGCTGTCCGAATCGACATTCAAGCTGCTGTTGACACCACTGTGGCACTGAGCTGCTACTCGTGTACTCGAGGCCTTACTGTTGGCTTGAACGACTCTGGACATTCCCTCTCTCTCGTACATTCACACACAGACCCCTCACATTTTTTCGTTGTTGAAATTTTCAGTGCAGGAAAAAGTACTCACGCGTTTTACTTCAGTACAAGTATCGATACGGCGATGTAGAAATTGTTATGGTATTTGATAGATCATACTAAATTGTACTGTATAGGGGCCTTTTCCACCGGCAAAGAACCGGTTCCGGTTCTTTCTCCCGCCTATGGGATGAACCAGAGGTGTGCTTTTCTACCGAGAACCGGAGTTGGTTCTGAACTGTAAAAGTTGGTTCGGAACCGGAACCACAAAATCCTTGGTTTTTCCAGTGAACCACCATCTGAAGTGGGGGACAATGGCTCTGGTTCAATCTGGTGGAAACGCAAGCCGGTTCGCAAGAACGAACAAAGGTTCCAAGAAAGTTGAACCGGCACTGGTTCTGGAACCAAGTTCTTTTGGTGGAAAAGGCCCCTCAGTGTCTCCACTGAGACTCTGAACTTATAACCTTTTGTTCTTGTTTTGTTCATGTGTGCTCTCAGTCAGACCCCTGCCGTGCACCGAGGCCTCTGGTTCAGCACGTACACCAGTCCATTTGGCAGTAGGAAGATCTGATAAAGGTTGTTCTCAACCTTTTCAGGCCGCGACCCCTAAAATCATCATATTTTAACCCCCGCCCCCCCCCCCCCCCCCCCCCACCACTTCCACCCTGACGAGCACTAAGAGTTGAGGCATTACATTTTGCATAACACGGTTCCATTGTGAAAATAGCAGATCTACATGCTCACGATCGGCTATATTTGACAATTTGGCCAATGTTTAATTTATCATTTTAGAATATTAAAAAGTCTTTAAATCGTCACTTTAGAAATGTGCCAACCCTCTATATGCTTAAAACCTTATGTTGGTTTGTTTACTGTTGAGTGAGAAAACCAATGTTGCACATTAAGTTAATCATTTGGGGACCCCCCAAAATAATCTGGGGACCTCCCTGGGGGGTCCCGACCCACAGGTTGAGAACCACTGGTTTACAGGAAGCGCCTGGCAGGGGTGTCACAAGGCGGGGGGGAAGTGGGACTGAGTTACTAGAGCCCAAGGTGGAGGGGCCATAATTATTTTATACTTTTTTTAAATGTAAATGTCCGGAATTCAATCTTGACTTGAATATAATTAAATTACTTTAAGTAAGTGGAAAGTACTCATTATGTAGAAGGTCTCATTTCACACATTTTCAAAGGTATAAATGTATAGACATCTTTTTGAAGATAGCAGATCTACAAGATTGTCTATTTTCAAATGAACACTCAACCCATCAGTGCATAGTGTATATATGTATGATGGATGACAGCCTGCATGTACGGGTGTCCAACACTGATCCTAACTGTGACAGACACACACTAGCTCTACGCACATGACTCATCCATGCCAAGCATCAAACTTCATTATGCAGCTGAGAATATTCCTGTCTGTACAGTGCTGTGAGACACTGTACCGTATACACACGCGCACGCACACGCGCACACGCACACGCACACACACACACACACACACACACGCACACGCACACGCACACACACACACACAAACCTACACACACACGCGCGCGCACACACGTACACGTGGGGTTCTGCTGTGAGCACAGATGCGTGAGGACATATGACGACTGACGAGGTGCTTGTACAGTCAGGAATGCACACCCAAGCTCTCTCTCTCTCTCTCTCTCTCTCTCTCTCTCTCTCTCTCTCTCTCTCTCTCTCTCTCTCTCTCTCTCTCCCTCTCTTCCCTTCCCCATAGACATCTTGGCAAACGCTCACACATGCAACGCTCGGAAGACAGGCAAAAAACACAAACATACATTCATACATACATGCATGGGAAAGAAGAAAAAAGAATATATCACACTTTTACAACCGTCCGCTTCACTGTGCACGGCTGCAGGGCCGCGGGGCTGGCATGCGCTGATGGTTCTGCCCCTGGTACAAAGCGACGTGGAAGCTGGTAACATATGCAGTGTGTAAAAGACATCACAGGACGGAATGCAAATGTGCACGGTCGGCATAGCCAATGTCAGGGAAAACCACGGCTATTTTAAACCCATATACTTTGTTTCACCGTGGTCCCCAGAGCATCTATCCAAAGAAGCCCCCCTCATTTCTCCCTCTAAACCAGGGATCTTCAACGTTTCCAGGCCAAGGACCCCTTAGCTGAGAGAGAGATGAAGCGGGGACCCCCACTACATATTGTATAAAATTTTGTCGCAGATTAGAAATGTTCATAGATTTCTTAGACAGCTTAGACTTGTTTGACAGCACTGTCATCATGTTGGAGTAACGTGTGTTTTCAGACATTTAACCACTTGAACCATCAAATACTTTAGTCTGCTCTTCTTTTCCCTCTACAAAACCTCTTTGCCAAAAATAGCCGATCTACAAGCTTACAACGCCTCGCAGCGCGAGGCGTTGTAAGCTTGTAGATCTGCTATTTTTGGCGAATGTTCCAAAAATAGGGATGCTGTTTAGGGTTCATGTGGATAATGTAAAAAACGTGATCCTATCACACAAAGATTTTGTGGACCCCCCTAGTAGTAACTCTGAGGACCCCCTAGGGGTCCCGGACCCCCTGCTCTAAACCTTAGCCGTTAGCTGGAAATATCTGCTATTTTCCAAAACGACATGCCCAGAATAGAGACGCTAGGGTTCGTGCGGTTGTAAAGCTGGTGTTTTTGGCAAACGATCGCCTCCAGGCATAGAGACGCTGGGGTTCAAGTGTTCAAAAATATATCATGCAGCTCACTGAGCCGAATGACTGACAGCTACCATGCTGCCAGGGATCGGGGAAAATCTGTCTGAAATGTGCAGCAATTTGTGAGAAGTCGGAGCGAGCGATAAATGTCGTTTTTGCGATGTACCACCATTTACAGTTTAACACTAAATATATATGTTAGCCGAACGTTCACCTATTACGGCAGGGGTCTTCGACAGGGTGTCGGGGACCCCTAGGGGGTAAACAACTTGAACCCTAGTGTCCATATTCTGAGAACTGTAGCCAAAAATAGCAGATCTACAAGCTCACAACGCCTCGCGCTGCGAGCTTGTAGATCGGCTATTTTCGGCAAAGAGGTTTGTTGAAAAAGAGCCAACTAAGTACAGTGTAAAAGGTCAAGTTTATTAGGTAATCACGCCTCAAGTGGTTAAATATCTGAAAACACACATTGACATGAATCCAAAATACACTGATGATTGTGCTGTCAAAACGATGAAACTATATGGAATCTAAGAAAAGGTTGTGGGGGTCCCTGCTTCATCTCTCTCTCAACCAAGGGGTCCTTGGCCTGAAAACGTTGAGAACCCCTGTATTACGGCATGCCCCACACATGCCCGAATATGGACGCTGCGGGGGTTCACGTTGTGGTCATTCCAGCCCCCAAATGTATTTTCTCAGCCTTTTGACAGAAAAGTGGCTGTGCTTTCAACTACCCCAGAAACCTCTTGAACCCCATTGCCCCCGCCGGCGGGGGCAAAGGGTGTTGACCTCTGAACAGCTGTCAATAAATGTCAATAGATCAATAGAAACCAAATCAAACTACAATTTCTTTGTTGATTATGGTTACAGTGGTCCTACAGCATAGTAATCAGCTGGCATTGTACTTTTCACCTATTCATTACTCATATTACAGTATTATTACTACTTATTGTTACTCGTTTTTATCATTTTTCACCCTATACTTTAACATTACTAACATTACAGCAATACTCTCACTAAAACATCTGTAGAGTTTACATAGTTTGGAATATATTCATACAATTTTGCCTATCAATTGATGACACCTTGGTGAACAATTTCTCTATTCACTATATATGTTTTCAATGAGGTCTAGAAGCTCATTCACTATTCAGAAGGCAAGATTTCCATAGGCGGAGGTCTTTTGCAATCATCTTTTCCTATAGGTAAATGATCACAGCAGGACAATTTGGTTAGAGAAATGTGATGTTTTACCCTGCATTTGTGAATTTTCAGGGGTTAGCTGACAATTGGTGGGTCAAGAGTAGCCACAATCATTGTAGTTTTGTGTCCACAACTGTCCATACATTTTAGGCGGATTTTTCCCCTGGACCCCCCTGGGGCTTAAGAGGTTAATAGTAACGGTCTGTCGCCCTCACCTCCCTCTCAACAACCACCATCACGGCGCTCTTTTTGCAGAAAAGGGAATTGCACTTCTTTTATCCAGAGAAGCTGTTCAGTGGCTGGCAGGAACAGCTTGTTGTACCGGAGCCTAGCAGCACCGGACAGCGTGTTCCACAATGTACCCTGCAATAGCTGTCTCTGAATGAACAAAATAAAAACAAAAAAAGTGGCATAGTGTCATGTTCTTATGACAAGGGTCTTCAACAGGGGGTCCAGGACCCCTAAGGGGGTCGTCGGAGTTACTACAGGGGGTCCTCCAAATCTTTGAGTGAAATAAACGTTTTTTCTTCTTTTTTTATATTAACCCCTTGAACCCTAGTGAACATAATTCTGAAAACTTTAGCCAAAAATAGCTGATCTACAAGCTCACAACGCCTCGCGTTGCGAGGCGTTGTGAGCTTGTAGATCGGCTATTTTCGGCAGTCAAAGGGTGTAAGGTTCAAGTGACGGTTCAAATTGTTAAATATCTGAAAACACAAATTGACCTTATTCACACGGCGGCCATCTTGCCATTAAGTTAATGCAATGCCACCCCAGTTGCCACCCCAGTTGCCACCCGGTTTCAATGCAAATTTCAAACATGGCCGCCAGGTGAATAATGGTCAATTGCCATGAATCCAAAATACACTGATAATTGTGATGAAACTATGGAATCTGTGAAAAGGTTGTGGGGGTCCCTGCTTCATCTCTCTCTGAACCGAGGGGACCTTGGCCTGAAAACGAAGACCCCTGTCTTATGGCATACAGCCGGCAGATAATAGAGTAGATTTGTTTGGGGCTATTGTGTCGCACGTCCAGGTCTAATTTGCCTTAATTGCCTTAAAGAGTTCAGAATTGACCTTTTTTGTTGTAAATGAGGCCCTTCTTTCTTGGAGTGTTTCTTCCTCTACGCCGCGCACCACATAATCCATTACCGCAATTCCCCGAAGGATAGATTACGGTACGCGAGCATTTTCTAATTTACATAAATTGACATAAAACGATTCAAACTGATCTGATTAACTGTGCATCCTTGTGGTTATTATATAGACTACCTTGAATGGTCGTGCTCGTACTTGAGGACATGCCAATTCAATCCGAAAGTATATCGTTGATGTCCGATGAAAACCTTGTATGTCCAAAACCGTTTGTTTTGTATTTATCATTTTAAAAATGATTTAAACTAGTGAAAACAGCCGATCTACAAGCACACAACGCCTCGCACCGCGAGGCGTTGTGTGCTTGTAGATCTGCTGTTTTCACTACTTTTGTGTGACGGCCTTGTATGATGAAGCAGGGCTTTACTTTGCGAAAGAACATACACATTTGAAACTTGGAGATACGAGGTTTCCACCCGACAACGACGATATGAACCTTTTTTTGTGATTGGCCATATGCTACAGTAGCTCTTCCTTGGCACATGATAACCGCACGCTCACGGGGGAGTTGTTGGATCGTCTCATTCAATTAAAGAGAACGTCTTAACCTAATCAATGTTATTACCTTCAGATGTTTACCAATCCACGTCAAGGATGTCCACAATTACAACACGCCTTACCGAAGACCTTAAAGGAGTGCCAATCTCTAGCATCCTTTATAAGCGCCCTGAAAACCCACTTACAGGCGGAAGCCACTCGAAACTGGTAACTTTTAAACTTTTTTCACATTTTGTAAATACTTCTTAGCACTGTTTTTTTGTTCTTCTGTTTACAAGTGCTTAATCTTTTTTTTTGCTGAAGATATCTACTGCATAGTACTGTGTTCTATTCGTCAGTCATTCAATGTTATATGAGTTGAAGAGAAGGATCTCAACGGAAATAAGCTTGTCTTACCTGAGTTTCCTTTTAGTTGACCTTGTATCAGTGAACAGTACTGTCATGAAACTGTACAAGATGTATTGCATCTTTTCCTATGCAATACCTCTAATAAATACCTCAATCAATGAAATGTCTTCTGTGAAAAGGGCTTATTAAACGTTGCACAACGCAGGATGAAAAACAGTGTTTCATTTAATGTAAAGCAGTTATTCCAAATGATCACGAACAGATAAAGGTCAGGGGTGCTGAAACGGTACCAGTATCCATTTTCTAAAAAGCTCAGAGTCTGGGAATTCGAGATCACAAACCTGACCTTATAACCACATGAAAGCGGCCTGAACTTATAACCATCTCTAATGCAATGCTTAAACACAACCATTTCAACATTATACCTGAACTTGAGTTAGCTATGCTCACCTCCGTCTTTTGGCGCAATGCATGGTGGGTACTGGCGCAGTGTTGTTTTTGACAGCAAATTTTGATTTAGTTTTAGTCCTAGTCTTTTGAATAAAATGTAATTTAGTTTTACTCATAATTTAGTCACCTGAAAAGTTTTAGTCTTTTAGTCTTTAGTCTAATTTTAATCGACAAAATATCATAAGATTTTAGGCGACTAAATCTACAGTTGATTTAGTCGACTAAAATGTATTTTGGCAGGCCTTGATGACATCGTAATGACTGATTTTACACTTGGTTGCGTGCTGAAAATAGCCGATCTACAAGCTCACAACGGGTCGCGCTGCGACACGTTGTGAGCTTGTAGATCTGCTATTTTCAGCGCTGCGACACGTTGTGAGCTTGTAGATCTGCTATTTTCAGCACGCAACACCTGAGAGCAACCAAACATAAAATGACTCTCTTCAGCACTAGTCCCTCCCTAACGTTTTAGTCTAGTTTTTATTTTGTTGACGAAATTGTCAATATATTTAGTCCTAGTTTTAGTCATCACAGCTTAGTTTTTATTTCGTTTTTATTTAGTTTTCGTCAGTGAAAAAACGCAGTCGACAAACATTTTTAGTTGGTCAACGAAATCAACACTGTACTGGCGGTTCAGCGGCCCATTACCCATAGATTAATTCCGGCGGGGACGTGACCCTTGAGTATTATGAGAAGAAGTGATTGTTGGACTTCGATTCCGAAACGGATTTCACTGTCTTTTTATCGATCGTCCTCCCTCGGTGTGAACGATGATGACACGCAGGGCTTTGGTAGCATTGAGATGAAAAGATGCTCTCCGGGCGATAGATCATGTCCAATCAATCGATGCGACTCGTCATCTGGTCTAGGGCCCGATGTAGCCTATAAGTCACTGCCAGGTGCCGTGCAGCGGGCAATCTCACAGCGCCGCTCCGCGATGTAAATCGCGACCCCTGCGATCGAGCAAGGGCCTCTCGCCCTGCCGACGGACGCGGTCCGGTTCGGGTTCAACCCCTCGAGGTGCATTTAACCCTCAAAGACCTGGATTTTAACCACTTTAACCATTATCTTGTGCTTTAACTATTGAAAAGATATACAAGCTCACAACGCGGCACCGAGTGCCGCGCTGCGAGCTTGTACATCTGCTATTATTTTTGATTGTGAATATGTGTGAAAGTCTTTAAATATCTTTGACCCAATCTTTGACCCAACTTCTAAATCCTTCCGCTAAATCAGTGGTTCTTAAACTTTTTCATGTCAAGGACCCCCAGAATTAAATGTATTCGTCCGCAGACCCCATCTCAAAATATGTTGTTCCAGGGACCACCCAGAAGCAGAGATTTGAGTTACAAAACTTTGCTTTGAAAAATATATATTGAAACATTTGCACAAGTTTTCTAGATTTTTTTTCAAAAAATAGCAGATCTACAAGCTCGCAGCGCGGCACTCGGTGCCGCGCTGTGAGCTTGTATATCTGCTATTTTTCAATAGCTAAAGCATTCAATAATTCTCGGCCTAAAAGGGTTAAGTACATTACAGTGTATCTATCTATCCCCGGCTGTATAAGAGGCTCAATAGAGAATTGATTTGCGCTCGATTTTCCAGCCATCCATTTCAAAGGCATTTAGGGACTCTTGGTTTTTATCCGCCTCGGGTGCAAGAATCTGCCGGGAAGCCCCTTTTTCCCTTTCAGGAGGCTGCGGCGATCTCATTCCGCTGTTATTAAATAAAACAGGGTCTAGAGTTAGAATATCAAAGAGCGATTTTTCTTTTGATTTACTTTGTACGAAATCTGTCTCTCGCCGCGATGGAAATCGATCAAAAGGGCTCGCCAGGCCCTCCATTAATCTCGCTCTCTCTAGTATGAGGGGGAAAAAGGCACTTTTAAGAAAAGGTGTATACACTCACCACCCCGCTCTCTAGAGTCCAACACACACACACAGGGAAGCAATCTATATGTATGTATGTACACACACACACGCACGCACACACACACACACACACACACACACACACACACACACACACACACACACACACACGCACGCATGGCGGGGTAATCTGTCTGATTGAAAGAGCTTTCAGACGGGTAATTAAATTTCCCAACGATCCTCTGTGGTAGCTACACACACGGATCCGGGGCTTTCTGAGGGGAGAAGATGACCGAGACCCACAGCCAGGGGCGTCGCACCAAATGCTGGGCCCTGGGTACAAGGGCCCTGCGTACATGTTCTTCATAGGGGGAGGAGGTTCAACCCATTTAGACTGAGAACGGATTATTAGGCATTATTTGGTGCTTTAACTATTGAAAAATAGCAGATGTACAAGCTCGCGGCGCGGCACCGAGTGCCGCGCCGCGAGCTCGTAGATCTGCTATTTTTGAAGAAACGTGAAAAGTCTTTGAATATTTCAAATCCTTCCAAGGTTTTTTGAAAAACCTATGTTTCTATGTCAGCGGTGCTCAAACCTTTTCATGTGAAGGACCCCCAAAATGATATGTATTTATTTGGCCACGGACCCCATCTCAACATATTTCATTCCAGGGACCCCCCAGAAGCAAAATTCGAGTTACAAATGTTCACTTAAAAAATACATATATTCGAAGATTTGCACACATTTTCACGACTATTCAAAAATAGCAGATCTACAAGCTCGCAGCGCGGCACTCGGTGCCGCGCTGTGAGCTTGTATATCTGCTATTTTTCAATAGCTATAAAAGTATAAAATAATTAAGGCCCCTCCACCTTGGGCCCTACCCCCCCTTGTGACGCCTCTGCCCACAACAATAACACTGCTATTATCACAGATGGGAGAGAGAGAGAGAGAGAGAGAGAGAGAGAGAGAGAGAGAGAGAGAGAGAGAGAGAGAAGGGGGTGATGATGAGCCCGACGACGAGAAAGGAGAGAGGTTATATTTCATGTTGACAAGGACAAGATAAACACGCAGGCCTTTGGAAACCATTAGCCCAACTCTAACCTTCGTCTTAAGCATTACTGCCATTAATGCCAACACTAAAACACACACACACACACACACACACACGCACGCACGCACGCACGCACGCACACACACACACACACACACACACACACACACACACACACACACACACACACACACACACACACACACACACACACACACACACACACACACACACACACACACACACACACAGAGAGAGAGAGACACACACACACTCCCTCTATGGTAGCCTATATACGCACATCTGATATGCCTGCCATCAGCGATAGCAACTCAAGACGATAACGACGATGCGCGCCACAGACAGTAATAATGATAATGATCATGAGTCATGACACGTGTACACTTGTGCGCACGCAATTTTTAACTGTGTACTGTATACACTGATGAATGTATAATGAGAAAGGGGAAGCAGGGGTGAGCCTACACATGCACCGTTCAGCTAACTTCAGCAACTTCCAGCGTACAGATGTTAACGGTATCTTTATGTATGGTCGTTAGCGTTTTCATACTCACCTAACAACATTAGGTGAGTATGAAGCATGCATCCAGCAGGTGAGTACGTGACTTGTGTGTGGATTCTCTCTTTTTTGTTGTGCATCACCCTAAGGCATGACAAAATGGGGGCTCGTCCAAAAGTTTGGTTTTGTTTTTTGTTTTTTTTTGGAAATTTTAAATTTTGTTTTTTCAGTTTGAAAGCTGTTTGTTTTTGGGAGTTCTCACACAAGTGTGTTTGTTTTCGCTAGGAGCCGGAGGTTCCTAACAAGCAGGTTGTGCCTGGAAAGCCACCTGGTCTGCTTGGGGCCTAACCCCTTTTCAGTTCCCTTTTTACACATTTCATACACCGCAGCATCACACATCCATATGGTAAATGGTAAATGGTGCATTTATATAGTGCCTTTATCCCAGGCGCTTTACATAGATTGTGCATTACATTCACCCATTCACACACACAGTCATACACCGATGGCAGAGGAAACCATGCAAGGCACCAACCTGCTCACTGGGAGCAACTAGGAGTTCAGAGTCTTGCTCAAGGACACTTCGACACTAACTCTGGGGGAGCCCGGGATCGAACTATGGGAACCCTTCGGGAACCCTTTCTCTACCCCTGAGCCACTGGCATGCCGCCCCCATACGCAGCAGACATGACTGATCACTGACTTGTTCACGACGCAAACCAGTGGTGGAAAAAGTACTCACATTTTGTACTTAAGTAAAAGTATCAATACTGCACTGTAGATGTACTCCATTACAAGTAAATGTCCAGAATTCAATATGTACTTGAGTAAAAGTATGAAAGTATTGGCATCAAAATGTACCAAAAGTAAAAGTACTAAATGCGACGAGTTGTGAGCTTGTAGATCGGCAATTTTCAAATAGCCATAAGGTATAAAATAGGGCTAAAGTGGTTTATGTATGTTTTTTAATATTATAATTCATACCTGCAAAGTAACTAGTAACTAAAGTTTTCAAATAAATGGAGTAAAAGTGCAATATTTGGATCTGAGGTGTAGTGGAGTAGAAGTAAAAGTATTGGAAATTGGAATTACTCACTTAAAGTACAAATATCTCAAAACTGCACAGTATCTCAAGTACAGTACTTAAGTAAAAGTACTTAGTTACTTTACACCTCTGCCGCAAACCCATTTATGTTTGATTCTTGATTTATTTAATTAATTTAGTAATAAACAATCATTTAAAAGTTTGACCTTGTGTGTGGCCTCTTTTTTTTTGTGTTGTGCGTCACCCTAGTAATGCATGACAATTGCTTAGGGTTGTTTGTGTCTTTCCTGCAGAGCGCGCGTCCATTCTCCACCGCGACGGCAGATGGCTGGTTTCAGTTAGCATACTTCCAGGTGATAACAAACGAGCGCCGTTACCCGGGAAGACATGTTGTCTGTTCGTGGCTAATAGAGGGCCGCGATGATAATAATAGCGTCCCATTGGGCTAAATGTACCGTAACCGCGGCGGAATGAGAAGAGCAGACGACGTTGTAAAAGCAAACCCGTGCGGTAGGTAGGTTTGCAGTCTGATCGTGGCAGGGACGTGCTGGGCCCCTGATTCAGCCCAGGAAAAAGAGTTGGAGAGGCCCTCCTTGCGCGCTATAGAGAGAGATCTCTCTCTATAGTGCTGCTACTCAAAGATTTGCCGTTTCAGATCATGACAAGTGACAAGCCAGCGGGCCAATTACTGTACATGAGTTATATTTCGTCGTTGTCGGGTGAAAACCTTGTATGTCCAAAACCGTTTGTTTTGTATTTATCATTTTAAAAATGATTTAAACTAGCAAGCACACAACACAACGCCTCTCGTTGCGAGGCGCTGTGTGCTTGTAGATCTGCTGTTTTCACTACTTTTGTGCAACGGCCTTGTATGATGAAGCAGGGCTTTGCTTTGCGAAAAAAATCTACAAATTTGAAACTTGGAGTTTCTGCCCGACAGTGACGATTTACTTTGTTGGCCGCCCAGCCGCCAAAATGGAACAAAGGCCGACATTTTATTTACATTTTTGTCCTAATGGCCGGCCTGGACCGGCCGGGAATGAACCGGCCGTTCGGGAGTTATCCCGCTTTTCCCAATGGCCAGCACGTCCCTGCCTGTGCGGTAGGTAGGTTTGCAGTCTGATCGTGGCAATCGGCATGGCAACGAGCGAACCCGGGTCCAAAGCGCCCCCCTAAACGAACCGGGGGGCCTCCCGTCCGTGGGAGACGACGAGCGGCGGGCTAATGGAGCTGCTGCCGCTCGGCCCGTTAGCTCCACAGGACGCCAATCCACGTGTGGGTCTTAAGACATTTAGTCCGGTGACACGCAAATCTGTTTCATGTTAACAGATTTAAAGTGAACACTTTAACCGTTATTTTATGCTTTAGCTATTGAAAAATAGCAGATATACAAGCTCAGAGCGAGCTTGTAGATCTGCTATTTTTGAAATATTTGTGCAAGTCTTTGGATGTGTCTTCTAAATCCTTCTTCTAAAATCGGCGGTTCTCAAACTTTTTCATGTCAAGGACACTCCCAAATATTACATGTATTTGGCCGCGGACCCCCCCATCTTAAAATATGTTGTTCAAGGGACCACCCAGAAGCAAATATTTGAGTTACAAATGTTCGCTTCAAAGAAAAAAAAATCCAGATTTTTCAAAAAGTAGCAGATCTACAAGCTCGCGCGCTGTGAGCTTGTAGATCTGCGTTTTTTCAATAGTTAAAGCATTAAATAATTCTAGGCCTAAATCGGTTAAAGTAGACCTCCCGCCTGCGTCATGCCATCATGTCACGTTTTGCGATAATGGAACTCATTAGCCAGGAGTCCAGGACTATGTCGGTACATGTGTCTGCCGAACGCACGTTGCAGAGATCGTCGACACAAAGAGAAGAAATATCACGTGCACGCACATGTTGAACGTACACGCGCAGGCACGCACGCACACACACACACCACCATGCATTCCCCTCTGCTGGTTGTTGGTTGCAAACAGTGATTCAAAATCCACCGTTGAGGAGAGCTTACATGTTCATCTGTCTCGCCCATCTGGCCCACATTGCACAGTGTACACAGGATGTGTGTGTGTGTGTGTGTGTGTGTGTGTGTGTGTGTGTGTGTGTGTGTGTGTGTGTGTGTGTGTGTGTGTGTGTGTGTGTGTGTGTGTGTGTGTGTGTGTGTGTGTGTGTGTGTGTGTGTGCGTGCGTGCGTGCGTGCGTGCGTGCGTGCGTGCGTGCGTGCGTGCGTGCGTGCGTGCGTGCGTGCGTGCGTGCGTGCGTGCGTGCGTGCGTGCGTGCGTGCGTGCTCGCGCGCGCGTGCGTGTGTGTGTGTGCGCGCGAAGAAAAGTATAAGAGATGGATAGAGCCAGGAGGAGATAGAGAGAGGAGTGATAGCGGGAGGGAGAGAAGGAGAGAGGGAGATCTGTCTTGCTCCCTCTTGTTTTGCCTCTTATTCTGGGGCCTCCTCTATCTACTGTAATTAGACAGGTGTGTTGGTGAAAGGCAGAGAGCGATGGAGGAGCCACTGAGAGAGGAGAGAAAGAGGGGGGGAGGGGTTAGTGAAAGAGCACTGTTAAGCCAGTGGTGTGAAGTAACTATAGTACTTGTCTTTTCCTCAGGTACTCTACTTAAATGGATATTCCACTTTCAAAAGAAAATGTCTGAACACCCTGGACAGATTTTAAGTTGCTTGATTCAATATTTAGATATTTGATATTCATTTTATCAGACACTCCCCATCCAGGGCCCATTCAAACTCAGTGTAACTTCAAACTCCATTTTAACCATGATAGATTCCTCAAAAACACTCGTCTTTTTTCTGGTGACTCATACTACCCTCTTAATACGTGAGCTGGCTGTGTTTTTTCGATAACTTTTTCATTAATTTGTAATATTCTTTTGGGGAAAAAAAAAAGAATACATTGAAGAACCATTGAACTATGTCATTTAATATACCTTGGAACACAGAAGGGGGGGCCGGGGGGTATATTAATGACATAGTTCAATGTTGAAAATGGGTGGTTCTCCCCTTTAAGTAAAGAAACCGAGTACTTTTCCCACCACAGCTCATGAAGTGGGTAACCCTGCACATGCAGGATATCAAGAACATGATAATATGTAGATATGAACCTGCATGGGAGCGGCATGCTGAAGTGAAGACACATACAGTAAACGCTCCCACAGGCGGAGGCTGAGGATGTGGTGGGAGTTTGATCACTGACAAGCTGGCAGAAGTGGTGGCGAGAGAGATATCGTCGTTGTCGGGTGGAAACCTCGTATCTCCAAGTTTCAAATTTGTACGTTCTTTCGCAAAGTAAAGCCCTGCTTCATCATACAAGGCCGTGGAACAAAAGTAGTGAAAACAGCCGATCTACAAGCACACAACGCCTCGCGCCGCGAGGCGTTGTGTGCTTGTAGATCGGCTGTTTTCACTAGTTTAAATCATTTTTAAAAATGATAAATGCAAAACCAACCGTTTTGGACATACAAGGTTTCCACCCGACAACGACGATATGCTAAGCATGGAAGTGTGAGCGTTGGCGTGCCGCGTGCCTAAATAGACAGTGCTGTTCCATGTGTGTGTGAGCGTGGGACCGCGTCTCGACTGGCTGGAGCTGAGAGGGCCAGGAGTTGAGACGCAATTTTTTTGGCTCAGGGCACCCCATAAATATTTGTTTCAACCGAGGCACCCCTACATTATATTCATAATTTTTTAAGCACCTAGGGTGTGGGCACTGCTGACGCGGAGGAGAGAACATGCCTTCAACCCCCACAGCGTCCCCAGCGGGAATCAAACCTAGGACCTTCTGGTGAGTAAATGTACTTAGTTAGTTCACACCACACGTACAGACACCACAGAACCAGTCGCTGTAGGCTAATGTACTTCACCCCCCATGCCGCTCATTCACTGCGTTTCTGACCAGCGAGGTGAAATATGGGGCAAAAAACAGGAGGTTGGAAGAAAGGGAGAGAGAGAAGGGAGGGGGAGGAGAAGGGGGGGAGAGGGGGCGAGTATGGAAAAGTGTGCTGAAGTGGTGAGTAAAGAGGAAAGATAGAATGCATAAGCGGAGGAGGGGAGAGAGAGAGGCGAGGAGCAGCACTGGGAGCAATTTACAAGCTTGTTAAAATACCACTAATTACCAGCTGGCCCGGCAGCATAATGAGCTGAGCAGAGAGACAGCAGCCACGGCCAATTTAAACTTCATGGAGTGACTGCTGTCGCTCAGCAAAAAGAAAAATACCATGTCTTCGCCGTGCGATGGAGCAACACAATGATAATACAAACCCATAGCACAAATATGTGAAAATTCTCATTTTACAACACTGCCACTCGAGTGTGGAATTCCTTGACTATTTCCCTTAAAACATGTAGCTCGCCGGCCTCCTTCAAAACGGCCCTGAAAATTAACCTTTCAGGAGGCCAGAGGCGAAGGTAGTCATCACTTCTCCCATAAGACAGGCGAGAAGTGAGACTTTACCTTGCACCCACCCCTTCTTTTCCCCTGCGCTGAATATATAGTGTTTTTTTTGTTTTGTTTTTGTAAATGCCATGAATGTTATTTTGTTATTGTTGCTATGTGTGTAAATTGAATGCCAAGGACCTCCGACGTAAACAAGACTGTAAAAGGCCTTATTCGGGATGTTCCTGTTGTTGCAGGAGGTCTAACTGTACCTGTGCCGTGCTGCATCTACTATTGTACTTGTGATGACTAACAAAATATTCAAAATATGTAAAAAATAAAAATAAAAACAGCCTTAGCACCCCCTCGAGTCCATGCTGTTCCATACGCCTGGAAACAGGCCAAAGGTTGGCCATGGGGTCACCAAAAACCCCAGGGAGCATGTGTGCGCTTAGGGCGCGGCCGCATATCTGGCTCGTAAGGCGGCGTAGCGCCCCTGCCGATAGCAGCATTACTCCCTTACCTTTGAACCTTCACACTTGAGCAGCTAATGTGAGTGTCAATAAAGTGAGGTTCTTCCTGCGTTTAGGTCTGTCCCATTGGTTAGTGCGTATCACTGCAGGGTGAGAGTACAGCAGTGCTGAACCATGAACCTGTATTGAACCCTTGAGCTTGTGACTCCGCAACGCATAGAGTATATATAAAATAGAGAGCGGACCGGCCCCGCCCCCACTATCATTTCAATGCAAGTGCTCAGTGGCGTTTTGAAGCAACGGCTACATGCTAGCATGTAGCTAATCCAGGTGCATTCTGGGGGAAATTGGCCACTACCTAGTGGCCAAAATGTTTGACGTCGAGACGTAATGACGTCACGAACGACGTCGACGTCCATTGAACCCTATTGTAGACCCCAGCACCGCGCTCTTATGCTCGTGCATGTATGTTTCACCCCGCCTGAAATTTCAGCTTTGTCCAGTAGGGCGGCCGCTTCAATGTTTACAAGCCGTTCTGGGGGCTTGCCGCAACGGCATCTTTGATCAGAGACCAAACGCCTCTTCCGGGTTATTCTCTTAAAAGAGGTGGTGCCATATTTTTGTACTTTTTCTGTTTTGTATAGTGTCTATGGAGTTGACATTACACTTATAGACCCCCAGGTGTGGTTATAATGTGCAGATTTGTCTTCCCTGTGTATTTTTGGTTACTTCCTGAAAGCTGAAAGACTGGGCCTCAAAAGGCCCAGTCGAAAAACACAGATTAAATAACATCATAGAATCATCCCCTCCCCTTTTACCATTCACCCAGCACTGTGGGTGTGGCTAACCCCAGCTGGGTCACCACCCACCTGACAACCAGGCATACTTAATGAACTGGTGGGTGTGGCCACATAAATCCCCAATTTTAACACTTTCAGTACACTTTTTTTGAAAAAGTTTTCCTCCTAGTATAATCATAATACCTGATCATCATGTGTTAGTGGGGAAAAGAATCATGGCACTGCATCTTTAACATGGGAGTGGAGTCGATGCATCTGAACCTACCCTTAGTATCAGGCAATTTGGCCATTACATTTTGAGATCCCTAGTGGGAAAGTTGACATTTTGGTCCTAATGGTGGCACTAGAGGAAAGGCCATATAAGGTTCACCAAAATCAGTAGTGACCTTCTTGGTTAATGAAAGTGCACAGCAAGTGCATCCATTTGGGAGATGATGTTGGGAGCCAAAGTGCCAGTGGTGTAAAGTAACTAAGTACATTTACTTAAGTACTGTACTTAAGTACAATTTTGAGGTTATTTGTACTTTACTTGAGTACTTCTAATATCCAATAATTTTACTTCTACCCCACTACATCTCGGATCCAAATGTTGTACTTTTACTCCACTACATTTATTTGAACACTTTAGTTACTAGTTACTTTTCAGATACAAATTATAATATTATAAAACATGAACCACTTTAGCCCGATGTTATACCTTGGCTGTTTGAAAATAGTCGATCTACAATCTCACAACGTGTCGCATCGCGACGCGTTGTGAGCTTGTAGATCTGCTATTTTCAAACATTTTGTACTTTTAATTTTGGTACTTTAAGTACATTTTGATGCCAATACTTTCGTACTTTTACATTTTGAATTCTGGACTTTTACTTGTATCTGAGTATTTCTACATTGCAGTATTGATACTTTTACTTAAGTATAAAATGTAAGTACTTATTCCAGTGGACGGACGGACGGACGGACAAACGGACGGACGGACGGACGGACGGACGGACGGACGGACGGACGGACGGACGGTTGGTTGGTTGTACTGGCACTGCACTGACAACAGAGAAAGGATAAGGAAGGGCTGAGGCTGATAG
Source organism: Nannobrachium achirus (assembly GCF_963921795.1). Classification (NCBI taxonomy): domain Eukaryota; kingdom Metazoa; phylum Chordata; class Actinopteri; order Myctophiformes; family Myctophidae; genus Nannobrachium; species Nannobrachium achirus. The sequence continues at coordinate 9,215,830 of NC_137826.1, read as the reverse complement.
GAGCCTTAAGCCCTTTGCACACAATCGCGTTTATCCGCACGGATAAAACGGACAATTTCATTTTTTTTAAAGAAAACAATTATTCTCTATGACCTCATGCACACGGGATCCGAATTAGCCGTGCGACGAGTGGCTGCGGCCGTGCGTTTTTTTCTTGATCGAACCCAGTTCGATTTGTGCGTCTTGTCGCATGCGGTGAAAAACTCATCACTCCTTTTATGAATCCTTTTGGGATCCGCAGCGCCGATTCCGCACAGCCTTGCACACCAAATCCAATGCGTTTTACTCACACAGCAAACGGAAGAAACGCAACTGTCCTGCGCAAAGGGCTTTACTGTGAATATGTGATGGAGACAGATGTGTACTGTATTCAGACTGATTACTCAACGGCTAATCACATAACTTGGACCAGTGTAAATCTGCATGCCATGTTTCTATTCCCAATGAGAGAAGACCTGAGATCTAAATACACATAGGATGTAATTAACGACGATAAGAAAACCAGCTTAGGCGTTTAAATTTAGATTCATAACGTCGATGTGTTTCCTCATGATCAAATCCCTCGGGTTTGTGTAGTAATCAAGTAAAGCGCAGAAAACGTACATGTGAAATTAACGCTTTGAATGCAATTCAGCAAATTACAAACTAAGATGTATCGGGTAAACGTGCCATATACTGTACTTTACTGTAGTGATTTGCAAACTTTTAATTCCGAGGCCCTGCAGTTTGGGGGCCATGGACCCCCATTCGGTAGGATTTTTATGTCTGGGAAACCAATCTATACTATAGAGTGCACGGATGGAAAAACAATGGACACATATTATGTGTCCATTTGGTTACATTCATACAAGATACAGACCCATTAAGGGTCCATATGGTTTCTATCTATCGATCATTTAGCCGGGATCTCCCCCACGGATCCACCTCAAGGACCCCCATGGGGTTTGCGTGGACCCTTCGTTGAGAGCCAGCGCTTCACACAAACACCACGCAAGCAATTGTTTAACGGAGCGCCATGTAATTGAGTTCCTGCTCCATTAAGTCATATAACATTCTACTGACAGTATAGATCCATGGGATGGAAATAGACCTGGAATGAAAAGGTCAGTGCTTAGCGCAGCATGGTGCAGGGGGGGCCTAAACGCTGTGTCCTGGTGGAACATGATAGCAGCAGGGAGGGACAAGAGTAGACCATGGTACCAGCATCATGCCAAGCATACAGCTTACTAGCCCCATATACAGTAAGCAGTGGTTCTCAACCTTTTCAGGCCGTGACCCCCAAAATAATCATTTGAACAGGCGAGCACTTTGAGTTGAGTTTGACTTGACTCGAGGCATTACATTTTGATTAACACGGTTCTATTGTGAAAATAGCAGATCTACATGCTCACAACGCCTTGCGTTGCAAGGTCCTGAACTCTTTCATGCCAAAGAACCCCAAATGAATATGCATTTGGCCGTGGACATATGTGCCAGGGATCCTCTTACAAGATTTGTGTTGTACAATATTCCATTGTTTTTAACCCTTTCCAAGCCACGGGGAGCCCCATAATATTAAAACCGTACTATATCGGACTTCCTAGGGGGGGAGGGGCAGCCAATCGTCTTTTCCCGTACTTTCCCGTATTTACCGAAATAAATGATTTTCATCCAAAAATCGGCGATCGTCTAACCTTCCCTAGTCACCACTCGTGCATTGATAGCTCATGGCTGGTCTGACATGAAGCAGAAGTGATGTCATGGCCCTTTCCTTCTCCAAGGCACCTTCCCCCATTCGGTTACTGTCTGTACACGAGTGCTTCTACTGCAGCCGTGCTGGTGGCTATGCTAGCGATACTTTTCAGTTCTACTCTTGAGTCACACGTGGATTATTTGAGGGGACATTTACGTGAACGGATCGCGCACGCGAAACGCACAGGGACATGATGCGTCAGCCGAATCTCCCACTCTAAGCCAATGCAGATTGAGAATTTCACTGGGAACTGGGGTGAGTAAAACAACGGGGGATCGCGGAATGGTAATGGGGGATGAAGACCACGTGATATAGCGCTGGATGTCTGGTAAAATGAATGCGGTTCAGATCATAATATAATAATAGAAATTTCACGGCTAATCTACCAACAACCATTCTATTTCTGACGGCAAAGTGTTAAAAGCTGATCTACAAGCTCACAATGCGATTGTGAAGCTATATTAACTAATTTCACTGCGGACCCAGGACCCCACTTTGGGAACCTTTATGCTAGTTGAGCAAATTCTGGTTACATTTGCCTCATTGTTACAACTGGATTAACATAATTATGAATTATTGTTATGAATTAATTAATTGAATCTTATTAACACTGAGATCTTCACTGTGTGAGTGAGACATCATGTTTAAAGGTGCATAACGGAATGGGTGAATTCTGGATGAATGAATCTATGAGTTAATCATTAGTCAATCAAGTGTTAATTGCGTGTATAAATAAATAAGTGTTACTTGTGTTATAAGCGTGTGTTATAGCATGGCAGCAGAGGCAATTCACATACAGTACATTATCTACAGTATGCCAGTGGTTCTCAAAGTGGATTCCAGGGACTCTGTGAGTTCCTTCAAGGGGGTTTAAATTGACCCATACAAGTCTGTAACTCTGACAGTGTACAAATGGAACCAAATGAACCCGTTAGGGTTCATTTGGTTCCATTTGTACACTGTCAGAGTTAAGGGGAGACCTTGAAATTTGAATGCTTGAGAAACACTGATCTATGCTATAATTGACTAAATCTGTCTTGTCTGTGTGTCACGCAAAATGTGTCCCTGGTATAATTTCCGACAGTTCCACATGGTTCCAGACTGGCCTCCAAACACTTTGATAACGGACACTGTTCTCGTATAAGTCTTAGTTGCAGTGGGGACATATTACAGTGTGGCTTGTGACCAGAAGTGCGGTCTGGGAGCGTCTTGGGCAGGAAAGGGAAACACAAAAGCGTATCAAAGTGCCATTGAGCAAGACACTTAACCCACAATTGCTCCCCTGGAAACTGCTCCGTGATCCGCAGCTTAAGAAAACTCAGAAATTCTACTGGGCAGCTGCAGAGAGCAGAAAAAAACACATGGCTTCCCTGGATAAAAGCGGAAAAACTGCCGCGACTTACATGAATGATTTATGGGCTTGACTCCACAAAAGGGCCTAGTTATGGAGAGAGTATGCAAACAATGCAATGTTGATGAGCAATTTAGCAGCAATGTATGCATAAATTCACCATTTATGTATGCATGCATACATAAATAAATGCATGGTGTTTTGGTATTGCGGCAAAACAGATATTAAGCATCATCATTATATTGTTTAGAAACAGGACAGACCCTGATCAAAGACCATGCGTCACATAAAGTCTGTCAGTGACAAGGCCACTCTGAGTTAAGTGGACGAGCTGGCTAGCTAATTTTATATAAACATGGCTACACGTATAACTAAATATTTTAAAGATATTTGATCATAACTGTAAGGCAAACACCTTGTATTGCCATATTTTTATCAGTTTTTTTTAAATAAACGAATGCCCTATTTTATACTTTTCCAAACAGTCTGTGGTTGGGATGGTGAGGATCTTCGATAAGCCTACAAGTTTTGCTGACACAACGTCCATTGTATACCGTATATCCTGGCACCTGATCAATGGAGACCCCAATCTAGCATTGCCCGTTGCCCGGCTCCCCCCGCGGCTGTTCCCATACTAGTGATGATGCAACCACTCAACAGTGCTGGAAGAAGTACTCACACTTTTTTTACTGAAGTAAAAGTATCAATACCGCAATGTAAAAACACTCTGTTACAAGTACAAGTCTGACATAAGAAATGTATTTGAGTAAAAGTGCAAAATGCCAAAAGTACAGAATGTTCAATATCGTCGCTGTCTGGTGGAAACCTTGTATGTCCAAAACCGTTCGCCTCGCGACGCCTCGCACCGCCTCGCACCGTGAGGCGTTGTGTGATCTGCTGTTTTCACTACTTTTGTGCAACAGCCTTGTCTGATGAAGCAGGGCTTTACTTCGCGAAAAAACATACAAATTTGAAACTTGGAGATACGAGGTTTCCACCCAACAATGACGATATATTTAAAAGTACCAAAAGTAAAAAGTACTCATTGTGCAGAATGTTCAATATGTAGATCTACAAGCTTACAACGCATCGCAAAGCGTTACTTCAAAGTAACCCAAGTTTTCAAATAATAGCAGTGGAGTAAACGTCCAATATTTGCTTCCGAGATGTGGTGGAGTAGAAGTAAAACAGAAAATTGGAAATACTCCAGTAATGTAAAGAAACACTGTTAAGGTCAGTACCATTCCCATACTAGTGATGCAACCCGTCAAGATGCATTCCGTAGTACCTCAGCATTAGGCCCCCTGGACCCTGGGGCCCAGCATACCAAACTCACTAGCCTGAGGTAATGGAGGCATTGCTGGCCTGTGCCTTCCTCACCACTTAGTCTGTCTACGTCCCAGGTGAGTTCCTCCGTGATGTGGTCCACTCTTTTTGCTTGTACATACAATTCTATACGTGCTTCATTCTGGCTCCCAAAAGGTGACTTTTTACGATTACGGTATTTTTCCAAATAGTATCCCAGGCGGTTAATTTGACGTGAAATCGATTTGAACCCCCGACGGTTAATTTGGTGCCCGGCGGCTATTTAAATTATTTACGTCCATTTGAATGGTGCTCAATGCGTAAAACGATGTCAGACCCCCGGGCTATTATATGGAAATATGCGATCATCTAAATTGCAAAGCGTGTTTTTCACACACAAGTCATGCAACATTTTTGAAAACATCAGATCTACAAGATGGAAATCAATCGATTATTGTATTAAATGATCAATTATTGATTCTTTTTTATAATCGATAAGACATTGTGAAGAGACACTTCCCACAATTCCCATGGGTTCTCAAACTCTTGCTTTGCCACTGGTGAGTCATCCAAATGCTGTAAAAGCTGCTGTAAACAACATGTTGGCATGTTGCTTTGTGGTTGGAATCCAAGACAGCAGGGCTTTGCATTTTGTAAGAGCTTTGTGTCACACTGGGAAGCATTGCAGCAATTTAGCGTCAAGTAGAAGCTTCGGGACTCTCTCAAAATGAAAGCCTGCAATTAGTAATTCATGCTTTGGCGAAATGGCGTTGTGTGGGTCATGTTGCTTGATAGAAACGATCTATTTTAATACTTCTCGTCAAAGTACAAGTCACGATGAACGGTGGATTCAAGCTGTCGCAACCCGTCATGTGCAAAAGCAGCAGTGGCCTCTTTCCCGATACTTGGTGATGCACAGGACTGATGGCAATTTGCTTTTGGAAGAAGTTTATTTTTGGCTGTCGAAGCATTCCTGCACAGCTGCCTGTATTTCTTGTATAATCTGGTGAGGAAGGCTAGCTCTGCAGTTGGATTTAAAACGGGACCATCTGATGGAAGTTGGAGGATGAAGAGGAGGAAGCTCTCAGGGACACTATGCTTGTTAACCCTGTCAATCCTGTCAATCCAGGAAAGCAAATCTAAAATAACACAGAGTCATATTGTGCAAATCTTTGAATGTATGTACTTTTTAAAGCAAACATTTTAAACTAAAACCTTTGCTTTGGGGGTCCCTGGAACAAAATATTTTGAGATGGGGGTCTAGCCAAATACATATAGTTTTGGGGGGTACCTTGACATGAAAAGGTTTGAGCAGTTTGTCAAAAACTGTTAGGATTCAGAAGACATTTTTAGAACGGGCCCCGGGTCTTAATAGGTTGACCCGTCTGAACCCACCTCTATGATGTGATAGTATGTGAGGACATTCAGTCAAAAAATGCCACAAATCAGGAAGTGATCCAATATGTCAGCTGGGCCTCTAAACCCATGCCAAATGCAAGTTGACATCCACGCATATGGACACATGCTACAAATAACCGTTTGTTGCAGGGATATTTATTTTTAAATGAAATTAGCCACAAATGTGTCATTGACAACAAACAAGGTTTTCATACGCCATATAATCGTTTGCCTGTATTTGGCAAAATTGTGGGCAGGCCAAAAACATCCTGATGGCCACACGCCACGACTGACACGAACCCTGGGTAGACAACCCGTCCTGACAGAGATCAATTTAGTATTTTTATTTTATAATTTTTTCTCATGTTGCTGCCATGCCGAGGAGCCGAAACCCAATCATTTGACTGTAATTACTTGTATAATGAAACATAACAATTAAGAATCCATCTCTGTTCTCACCTGTGCCGATCCAGCGTTTCACGCTTACTGCGGTTTCTGCTACAACAGCTGAATTTCCCCACGGGGATCAATAACGCTTTATGTTACCGTACCTTTTGCTCATTTCATTTGCACACTCTACAAGCGTTATGTTCTCCAACCATCTGTGAACAGGAAACCTTAAAGGGATTTGGAAAACAACGACGAGCAAAGCAATTTCTGCTGAATCACAGAATAGTTGGGTTGTGTTGTGTTGAGAGAGCTGTCATGCACTTAGATTAGATTATGGGCTCCGTAGATTGATCAACCCTGACGTAACTGGGACATCCTGAGAGTTTGTCGTCTCGCAATATCCAGCTGGTCTGTCTGTACAGATTTGAAAAGCATATTGTCGATGTCGGGTGGAAACCTATTATGTCCAAAACCGTTGGACAGGTATTTATAATTTTAAAAATGTGAACTTTTAAAACTAGTGAAAACAGCCGATCTACAAGCACACAACACCTCGCACCGCGAGGCGTTGTGTGCTTGTAGATCGGCTGTTTTCACTACTTTTGTGTGACGGCTTTGTATGATGAAACAGGGCTTTACCTTGTGAAAAAATGTACAAATTTGAAACTTGGAGATACAAGGTTTCTGCCCGACAGTGACGATATATCTCGCTCTTTCGAACAACCATCATTTCGACAACGGAGCGTCGGGGTGGTTAGCGACTCACCCCACGGAGGTTAGGGTTAGGTTTGGGTGTCGAAAAGATGACACGTAGAAACAGCGAAACGCTCCCATTTGAAAAATGCTTCCAAACATCAAGCGATGGTAGATTTTGTCCTTTTTTTCTACAGAAATCGTCTCTTCCAAAAACTCTCCACCCTTCCCGTCTTTGCATTCCAGTTCAGTACCTTCAGTGTGTCTGTGTTTGTTTAAGTATTCATCAAAAGACGCCGCTTGGTTCTTTGACAGTCATATATTGTCTCTCTGAAGTGCTATGACAGAATCAAAATCTAGCTTTAAAAATGTTTTTTTGTTGTGCCACATTCAAATAACTTTGAAAAAATAAAGTGTCTGGAAATCCATTGTCTGCTCATATGATATAAGTCAGACAAAAGTTGAACGAGAAACATATCGTCACTGTCGGGCAGAAACCTCGTATCTCCAAGTTTCAGATTTGTACGTTTTTTAGCAAAGTAAAGCCCTGCTTCGTCATACAAGGCCGTCGCACAGAAGTAGTGGAAACAGCCGATCTACAAGCACACAACGCCTCGCGGTGCGAGGCGTTGTGTGCTTGTAGATCGGCTGTTTTCACTAGTTTCAATCATTTTTAAAATGATAAATGCAAAACGAACGGTTTTGGACATACAAGGCTTCCAACCCACAACGACGATATGATGGTGCTGAATCCTCCTCAGAAAAGTTTTTTGCTTTTGTTGTTTTTTATATGAAATAACAAGACAAAGCACTTTAAAGCTTTAAGGCACAAGCGCTGCCTGGAGCCACGCAGCGCTGCCAACGTCTTTGTGGCAGAGAAATACTCGCAGTTCATTTCACTTGTACTTCTGTTTGTCTGTTGGCTCAATAAAGCGCTGAGCATTCCGTGGGTCCACACACCTGCCTCATCTGCGCAGGCTGTTTGAAGCTCTTCCCTGGCTGCCGCTGCCTTTTCTAACGACCGCTCCTCTGATATGCAATTTCAGGCTCCTTTTGTAGTCGCCCGGGAGTCTTTCAAAGGCCCTGGCCTCAAAGAGTTTTCAATAATATCTGCGATAGGCGCGGTTGTTTTCTCACAGAAACCGCAGCCCGTCTGGTTCATCTGCAGGATTAGATTTCGAGCGTTTCTGGCGTTAGAAAGACAGAGAAGAGACATGGAATTACATTTTTGATTAAAGTATTTCCCGTGATTCTCAAGGACACGTAACTAATTTTACAGATGGTTTTCAATTCTCCCGGGATGTTCCAGCGTCATGCTTGATCAGGCTCAGCAAAGGGTGATTCATAATATAGTCGCGTGTGGGTGTCGCGCGCCGAAGATAGGCGATCTACAAGCTCGCAACGTGTCGCAGTGCATCGTGAGTAACCAAGTATAGATCAGGGCAGGCATTAGGCTGTGTCAAAGAAGCACAGTGGGGTGTGTGAGTGTGACACAGGGCTGTGTTGGGCTGTGAAAGTGGATTGGAAGGGTTCATAGAGGAGGTTGAAGTCCATGGTGGAAATAGTACTAAATGTCTAAAAAAAAGTATCAACACTGCAATGTAGAAATACTCCATTTTTACAAAATGTAAATGAGTAAAAGTAGAAAATTATCGGGATCAAAATGTACTTAAAGTACCAAAAGTAAAAGTACTCATACACCACTGTTGAAGTCAAACTCTGACACTGGACCGTATTGCATCAGAACCTTTTTGGAAAGAAATGCAGGTCAGTTCTGGGTCAGGATCAATCCCATATGTATTAAAAGTAGGGAGACAGATGAGGAACAACTTCAGATACATATTTGTCTATATCTAGACCACAACATCAGTTGGTTCACTGTAAGCACTAAGCATGGAATGAAATAGTCCCCCATAAGGGAATCATAGAAACAAAGCCCACAGATGGATGCTGGGGTGGTGGTGGGAGCAAAAAACAAGAGAGTACAAAGCAGCAGCAAGAGGAATGAGCTTTGAGCAGGGAGGTTAAAATAGCCTGCCCCAATCAGATGGAGAGAGCTGTGATCATGTGACAGATCAGCTGATCAGGAAATGGTGCTCCTTTGAGTCAGAACTAGCTCTGCAGGCCTCGCATCATTGATTATACTTATAATACTTATCACTTATACGTACTTTCTTATAATATTGGCCTATACTTGTACATTGTAATGTCTCTCATTGAAAACTACCTCTATTGTCCATTCATTTACAGACTGGAGATTCCAGTCTGTAAATTGCTAACTCTCCATTAAAAAGTTAAGATTGTTAGCTTAAACAAATAATGACACGGAATACGGAAGAATGGATTTCTTATCCACGGTGAGACGACTGAGAATCGAACTGGAAGGGAGAAAAAACAATGTGGCATGGAGGTGAGTCACATACCCTGTTTTCTGAATTGTACACAGTTAAATTAATTGAACTCGGAGAGTGAGAGGGTAGAAATATAACCAATTTCTACCCCTCTCAGAGTTAGAAATGGATAAATTAGGCAAATGCTGGGTATTTTTCTAGGTATTCACACTCATTTGCATAAAAACCTTTCCTTTATCTGAACAAGCCTCTGTGTCCCTCACATGGATAAAGGGGTTTTCAATCCAATGTGCTATATCTGCATTATTTTCAAAAATTGCTGAAATTTAAGAACTGCTACCTCAAAAATCATTACTCAACATTTAATTGAATATGGATGAGAAGCTGCACGCTTATTATAAGGAGTACTCCTGTACGTGAAGGCTGATTAGCTGTACTTTGATTAACCGGAGGTCACACTTAAAACTTTTGAATAACGTGTCAAGTTTTTTTTATGACGTGGCTCCTTGGAGCCAAGCCGTCAAGTATAGGGCCTGTGTGTCTGTGTCAGTTTGCGGAATGGGTTTGTTTTTGGGGCTTGTTTTTAGTTGTTTATTTCGGCTTCCTTCCAAATGTTTTAAATATTGTTTAAGCTAAGGACCCTCAAATTAATGATGTATTCATCCGTATAGTATAGTGCAGACCCCCATCAACGCAACACGTTGTGTGCTTGTAGATCAGCTATTTTCAAATAGCCAATATATACAGTAGATTTAAAGTATGTGAGGACCCTACGTGTCTCTGTCTTGTCACAGTCTTGAGAACCAATCAAAGAGGTAGTGAGGTCATATACTGTATCTATATAGAGTATATGATGTAAAACCACCATTTTGGTCAGAGGTAAATAGGAGGTAAAGACACCAACGCCCCTTTCGCTATCTCACAATTCCAACCGGCAGATTCATCGCCCTGGATTCATGCACTGGAAGCCTGTGGAGCAGCCTGGGATAAGCTCATGAATAAACACTATTTCTGAACAATTGAGACCTTTATAACATACTCAGCTCAGGAAAATAAAAGAAGGCATGGCACACATTTTTAACTTCCTTGAGAGTAACAAGGAAAACTTTAGAAGAAAACTTAGAGGAACGAACGATAAACTTGTGTACTGCATGTCTGCTTGTGTCATTTTCACTCTCCTGTCTTGGTATTTTGGTCTCGTATGGGAACAAGAACCGAGGTGTTGTTGTTTACAGGAATTTATTTTATCAGTTTCCTCCTGTATAGGAGGCCCACGGCACACGTGTATACATGTGTACTGTACTGTTCATGCAAATCCCTCACATCAGCGTCCCATATGTCTGAGCAGGCCATCAACAAAATGAACAGTCCATTGTGCGACGCTGACACGCTGTCACAACAGCCTTATCGTGACTAGTTTACATGCTGTTGCAGCTCTTTTCTTTACTGGTGTCGGCGTGCGCACGAGCGTGGGTTAGTGCGTGCATGCTTGCGTTGCTATAATTGTAATGGCCAAAAGTGTTCACGTTTATAGAATTTTTTTGAATTAGGAATGTGTGCATTCCGAGGAAAATTTTCCTGCTCCTCACGAGAGAAATGGTGGTTGTATATCGTCGTTGTTCGGTGGAAATCTTGTATGTGAGAAACCGTTCGTTTTGTATTTATCATTTAAAAACTAAACTAAACTAGTGAAAACAGCCGTTCAACGCCTCGCACCGCGAGGCGTTGTGCGCTTGTAGATCTGCTGTTTTCACTACTTTTGTGCGACGGCCTTGTATGATGAAGCAGGGCTTTGCTTTGCGAAAAAACATACAAATTTGAAACTTGGAAATACGAGGTTTCTGCCCGACAGTGACGATATGTAAAAAAAAATATGCACAACGAAACCAATTCAGAGTTTGCCTTACCATTAGGAAAATATTCAGGTTAGGGATATGGTTAGGAGTTGGGGTATAGCGGCTAACATTGTCCGCACAAGTACAGTATAGAAATACATTATGTGTGCGAGCAATGCGTGTGTGCATGCATTTTTGTGTGTGTGTGACAGCGCTTATACTATACACACATACTAAAAGAAAGTAGGGGTGAAAAAAAGGAGCAAATCATTTTGTGGCGGAAAAGGCATTTATTCCAGCGACGTCTCCATTTCCATACGGAGAGAGCCATGCCATCTGCTGCCGCTTCCAAACAATTTAAAACTGTTACAACTGACACTCCTTCATGAGGAACTTAAGAGGCGGTGTGTGTGTGCATGCGTGTGTAGTTCTGTGTGCGCGTGCGCACACACACACACACACATACACACACGTTGATGAGTATGAATGTGCATGCATGTGCATGCATATCTCTGTGCGGGTGGACTTTACTGGCGCCTGCTTTGCATAAACGCACTGTTCCCCCTGGCCCTGTGAAAGTAGATGTGGCGCGAGACAATAACCGAGGATTAGATTGTGTGTGTCTGTGCGTGCGTGCGTGCGCATGCTCTGTGCATGTGTTGACACTGCCGGCTGCAGCATATGGGTAAAACTGTTTAACCCTCAAATACCTGGAACGTGCCCGAGTCGCGTTAGATTCTAACCACTTTAACCATTATTTTGTGCTTTAACTATTGAAAAATAGCAGATATACAAGCTCACAGCGCGGCACCGAGTGCCGCGCTGCGAGCTCGTAGATCTGCTATTTTTGCAAGTCTTTGAATATCTTCGACCCGATCTTTGACCCAACTTATAAATCCTTCCTCTAAATCAGTGGTTCTCAAAGTGGTTCTCTCAGTGGTTTTTCATGTCAAGGACCCCCAAAATGACATTTATCTGGGCGCAGACCCCCAATCTCAAAATATGTTGTTCTGCAGGGACCACCCCAGAAGCAGAGAATTTGAGTTACAAAAGTCTGCTTTGAAAAATATATATTGAAAAATGTGCAACACATTTTCACGATTTTTCAAAAATAGCAGATCTACAAGCTCGCAGCGCGGCACTCGGTGCCGCGCTGTGAGCTTGTAGATCTGCTATTTTTCAACAGTTAAATGGCCTAAACGGGTTAATGGGAACCTCGAGGCCACTGAGACTAAAACATGATGAGAGAGCAGACTCGCACGAAAGCAATAAACGGGCCGCGCTACAGTATTGGAGATGTGCCATATTTGATTAGGGCCCGGGCGCTAATGCGGTACAGCGTGAGCGTTGTGAGTCCATTTTTTTGTTGTTTTATATTGCGAAAAGAGAACGTAAAGAGGGCGAAAACGCCAAAATATTTGTGTTCATAAATAGAAAGTAATTATAGTGAGATTATTTTTTCTTGGGTGCGTCTCTGATCCCCCGGCAATGGGATCAGGGAATGACGAATGTGACGCTACTGCAACACCCATCAAGGGTTTCAGCGTTGTGTATTACTTACAGTTCTCGCATCTATTCAGTGTTGTCTATTACTAAGGCTGGTGGCACACGCCAAAAATAACTCAAACTTTGTACAGTGCTGGAAAGGTAGTCTCGCATAGCCAGACAACTATTCCACAATCTCCGAATGCTATATAGAGTCTGGAACGGCAGCTCCCGAACGGCGAGTATCGGAAGTAGCCAGTGCTGCACTGAACTGTAGTCCCATTGGAAACATAACAGAAACAGCTCAGACAAAGTTATTCGAGCGGCCTATTCTTTTATGGGTGTATAGTTTAAGAAAACGTTTGAAAGCATCATGGAGGTAACACCAATAACACCAGAGAAAGACGAAATAACGCCCCCAGGAATATTGAAAGGAGACATAACGCTTCCAGTAGGACATGTTATTGCTACTGCACCAAGGGAGCGGTTGCGTCACATCCGCTTTATCTCGCACTCATCGTTTCTATTTCCGTTTGCCAGACTGTATGCCGGGAGCATTTGCCCAAATCGCGGAGGCAACAGTCTGGCCTCGCGAGACTACTGGAACGGTGATTTACCGTAGATCTCTGCCAACCTCTTAACATGCTTTGACATAATTTTGATCAGAGGTTTCGCCATTTCTGGCGACAGACACAGTGGGCAACGTGCTGTATGTGTCATCTCTCCCCATGAATTAATTGCCGTCTGGTTGTGCCTGTATATCCCTCAGAGAGCGATATTAAAGGTTTGTATCTCCTAAACTCCACAGCCAACTTTTCTTCAAAACTGTCCATTTTATTAGTACAGTTATAGCTAGCAGATTGCAGAAATAAATCAATATCAATCGCGTGCGCGTCCGACCGGTCACATACGTTTGAATTTCGGCAGGGCTTGGCGTTTTAATTAATAATGAGATTTTAACTCTTTTCATACATTATGATACCTTGTAAAACTGGACATTCTGCATAACGAGTACTTTCTACTTTTGCTATTGCTAGTACATTTTGATACCAATACTTTTGTACTTTTAATCAAGTGCATTTTTAATTCCAGACTTTTACTTGAGTATTTCTACATTGCAGTATTGATACTTTTACTTAAGCAAAAGTACTTTTTCCACCGTTGTTGCTGTGTTAGTTAGTTATTACAATTATGTAATTTTGTTCTAATGGACCTGCCGAAGCCAAAAATAAATAAATAAACTCACCTTGTTTGGAGTATTCTGCATCTTGCTTTTTGCAAAAAGGTCCCTCAGCCTTTGTTTTTACAAAACCAGATGGCCAGTGATTTATACCAGTTTGTCTGAGGGAATGTTCTCCACCACAGAAACACCTAATTAGGCTTTCAACTATCTTTGGCTGCCTCAACTTCACGCTAGTCAATATGTGCCGTACTGAAGGCAAACTCGACACCCGCTGGCAAACTAACGCTGACTTAATTCAAAGAAATGTAAATCTTATTTACATTTCTGTTTGCCTTTAAGGGCTTGTAAACAGTGCCGATATGACAAGTAACTTAAATACACAAAGTATATTAAAAGAAATGACTGACAACGTAATGTAATTCATCATTTTTAGATGATCTACAAGCCAATTCGCAGGCTCACAATGAACCATGTTGTGAGTTTGTAGATCTGTATTTTCAGTTGAAAGTACCTACAAGACCATGGACAATAACATGAAGATAATGAGGCTGTTTTTTATGCAGATGAATGCACATGATTCTAATGATTCTAGCTCAAATAATCACCAGGTTATGTAATTATTTGAACGGGCCCCTTATGCCATCTGCCTATTATTGTACCTGTACAGTGTACTCATGTAATGTACATATAGATCTATTATCAGAACATCTTGAGAGAATTTGAGAGATTTATTTGATATTTTTTTGAAACATTTTAGCAAACACAAATATTGTAATATTGTATTTTCGGACGAGGGTCAAGGGCCAAATATACCGTAATTGCTGGACTATAAGCCGCACCTGAATATAAGTCGCACCAGCTAAAATTTAGAAGAAAAAAATGTTTACATATATAAGCCGCACCTGACTATAAGCCGCAGGTGTCCCTCCTGCTTCTTGCTAGAGCGCCCCTGGTGGCCGTTAGCTGTATAAATCTATATATAAATCCTTGTTAAAGACAATTGTAAAACGAACTAATTGGCCGTTAGCTGTAAAAGTCTTTATATAAGCCGCACCGTTGTATAAGCAGCAGGGTTCAAAACATGGGAAAAAAGCCGCGGCTTAATAGTCAAGCAATTACGGTATATATTAACTTTTGACATGAAAAAGTGTGGGAACCACGACCATGGACTCTCTCTACTTAGTCACTTCAACCCACTCCTGTGTCTGCTATTACTGTACCTCTCTGTACTGTACATAATGACAAGCAAACGCAGCCCACATTACCTAAGAGGCAATCCAGTCAGCCGCAATTAAGTTGACCTGAGATGTGTACCTGACTGCAAGAAAGTACATATTGTATCTGCATGCACACACACACACACACACACACACACACACACACACACACACACACACACACACACACACACACACACACACACACACACACACACACTCTGTTCCTTTTATCCCGCAGCTCAAACCTTGTTAGCGACCCCAGGGCCCAGAGTGTCACAACCACGAGTCTGTCTCTAATTTAATACTCTGTGACAACTGGACAGCAGTGTGACACCGCTTGCCAATAATCAGCCCTGTGTTCTTCTTGGTGTGTGTGTGTGTGTGTGTGTGTGTGTGTGTGCGTGCGTGCGTGCGTGCGCGTGTGCGTGTGTGTGCGCGCGCGTGCATGTGTGTGTACTTGTATTATTATACTTGTGAGGACCAAACGTCCCCACGAGTAGAGCAGAATTAGAAAAATTGACGTTGTGGGAACTATTTTCCTGGTCCATAAAACCAATGGTTGCTTAGAGGCGAGATTTAGGATACGGTGTTGGAGTTATGTCTGTTTTATTCTTAGTTCCACGGTGTAGCAGAGTGTCTCACTACCTCGGCCTGATGGCCTCAAAAGTCTAATGTCTCCCCCGGGCCATAGGGATATCCCTTTGGTATAGTGGTTGAGTTATTGAACTTTCACGCGGGAGACCTCTGGGTTAGAATCCCGGGTGTTACACATGCACCGATGCCACCCACCAGGAAATAGTCAATCTACATGCTTGTAGATCTTCTTTACTTTCTGAAAATGTAGATGCTATCCTATAATAGTATAGTATAGTATAGTATAGTATAGTATAGTATAGTATAGTATAGTACAGTACAGTGGTTCTGAAAGTGGATTCCAGGGACTGTCTTGGTTCCTTTAGGGGTCTAAGTTGACCCTTACAAGTCTGTAACTCTGACAGTATACATATGGAACCAAATGGACCCGTTAGGGGAACCACTGGTATAGTAATACAATTGTGTGTGCATGTATTTCTGTGTGTCTATTTGGTTACTGTCAGTCGACGTGTGAGTTTGGTTTATACATGTGTGCAACAACAAAGTCCAGAGTGAAAATGTTGCTGCGTGAGTTCTCTAAGTGGTGTGGAGTGCATCCTCACTGTGAATCTGAGTGTGGCTATATGCAGGTGCAGTACTGTAATGTGTGTGCGTGCGTGCGTGCGCTGTATGTAAAACAGAAATAATTACACCCACTCAGACGTTTTCAATTTGGTCATGGAGTAAATTGGAGTGGAACAACAAACGGGCCTACAGCGAATCGGCGACGAGGGCAACAACACAGAAGGAAACACTGAAGTGTGGAACAGAGGGAAATCCATTAGATAAGGTTATCAGCTGCACAGAACTGTGGCCAGCCAGACAGACCTGCCTGGCACCCGTTCTGCTCGCAGTCACGGTAAACACGCACAGCATGCATGAAGCGGCGTCCGTGACACCGTAGCTCGTAAGCTATGCTCTCAAGAGTCACAAGTGGAAAAAAATAATGCTGAGGATTTTGATGTACAGTTTTTAATATGCCGTGTGAAAAGTGTGCGAGGTGTGCGCACGCTTTTTCATGCATAAGATTAGAGTTGATTGTGTTGTTTCCTCCTACGAACGCTCTAAAGCAAAATTGCAGGTTGAGGTTGTGCAGTTATGCAGCATTATGCCATGATGAGCATCAGCTGCACTGACACTCTGACAGACGGCTGACTAGACCAGGATTTCTGTACCCCTACGAGGGCTCGACTTCAGTCAAAATTAACTAAACTACTTCGCTACTCAGCTAACCAAAGGTAGTTTTGCGTTGTTGAAAGTCTATTCTCCGCGGTGGGAAACCTCTCAGCACCCCACCCACTCTGTAAAATACATTATTTTTGTCATGAAATAAAACACATCGAACTCGACCGCCGCTTATTTCCGGGTTGTGTCTGCGGTGGCTCGCTCCTGGCTCGAGGTGGGTGCATTTTATTTCATGACAAAAATAATGTATTTTACAGAGTGGGTGGGGTGCTGAGAGGTTTCCCACCGCAGAGAATAGACTTTCAACAACGCAAAATGACCTTTGGTTAGGTGAGTAGCGAAGTAATTTAGTTTATTTTGACTGAAGTTGAGCCGTCGTAGGGACTGAGAAATCCTGGTCTAGTCTTTGAGTCAAGAGCGTCAGTGCAGCTGACGCTCTGGACCAGAGATAGCCATGATGTAACTCCAAATATTGGCAAGATATCGTCATTGTCGGGCAGAAACCTTGTATCTCCAAGTTTCAAATATGTAATGTCTTTGTAAAATAAAGCCCTGCTTCATCATACAAGACTGTCGCACAAAACTGGTGAAAATAGCTGATCGTTGTGTGAGGCGTTGTGTGCTTGTAGATCGTCTATTTTCATTATTTTAAATACAAAACGAACGGTTTGGGACATACAAGGTTTCCACCCGACAACAATGATATACTTCAATTACAAACTTGACAATCCAAAATATTCTCCCCAATATCTAACATTAAATAAAAAAAAGTCAACTTCCTGTTGACTTCACTAGACTGGATCCGTGGATCCTGATCTTCAAATAGTAAAATGATCAAATGTACAATTTGTATTCAAGGGGGGAACGTTTCACCATGTAATGTAAATCAATGAGGAGAGCATTTTTTCTATTGTTGAGCTATAGAGGATAGATTGCGCTTTGAACTTGCAACGCCTCTTAACCCTACCAGTGCCAGCCCCTAGATGGCACCAAAGAATGCCAGGCTTTCTCCCATAGGCGAGCGCATTAGCATCCGGGGACTCACGTTGCAGTGACGCGCGTGCTCACGTTCGTGCACGTCATGGAAATGTCCCGGATGATAATGCTAACAGAATAGCTATTCCCATTTTGTCATTTTAAAGATCATTTTTCGGCGATTTCGCCGTAAATAAACCTCGCGCCACATCCCTAAAAACACAATCCAGAGATATGGGCCTCCAAAGATGTGGTTTTTCATTGGATTCGGCGGCGATTCGCGGCTACGTTCGCGGCTCACGGCCGGCATGGCTTCCCCAGGATTTGGACCACTGGATTTTAAATTTAGGCTCAGGCTTCAGAAGGCCTCGGATCATTTTATTCATTTCATTAAAAATCCCGAACATGTTCGGGATAGGCACACTGGACTACGTTCCGGAAGCGGCGCTGAACATTCGGTGAACATTGGGGGTCTCAAAAATGTATTTTAAACCATTTTTAATGGAATATATCGTCGGACCATGTAAAATGGCTAGCTGGCTAGCGCAGGACGAGCCAGGACCACCCACGACTCTCCAAGCAGCTCAGGGTAAGTCAATTAATAAAAAAGAAATTGTTTTGGATTGAAGATATCCCGAACATGTTCGGGATAGGCACAGAATGAGTTAATCAGTAGTGATCCTATCTGACCGCCTGCATCTAAATGTTTCAAAAGAGGAGCAGGGAGACCAACTAAAACTACCACAGTTGTGTTAGATATATTATACTAGTAAGGCGACACAGGGCGGCATGCAACATCAGTGAGGTTGCGCCAATTCTTGGCCATTTGGCCAGTGATGTATATCGGACCGGTTACCCATATATGGAGACCCCTGGTACCCATATATGGAGATCCATGTACTGTATATGGAGATATGCTGTGAGAGCCCAAACATGCTTACTCAGTTATTATGTGAAAGTCCTATGATGTCTTTGACATCTGACAGCATACGCTTTTATGCCCATACATGGGCCAGCCGTTAGTATGTGGCCGATGTGGCCTCCATATATGGGCATTCCCACTATGAAGTCCTGTTAGATATGGGCTTAATATTGATGACATCAGGGAACTCCATATATGGGCATAAAAGGGATTCTGTTAGTGTGACATCACAGTGACATCAGAGAATGATGTCAGAGCGGCAAACCCATAGAACCACACCGAGATACACACATACGGACAAGCTGCTACCGTTCAGTTCACATACTAAACTTGCGACCTATGGTCGCAACAAACATACTCTACCATGCAGGTTGGTTCCCATTTGATTCACAAAAGTTATGGAATGCGGCTTTAATTTAAAGGTACAAATGTAACAAAATCAATTTGTACACTTTCTGGGTCTCTGAGGAGTTCACTTTCTGTCATTTTTCTTTCACACAACCACTTGCAGGTTTTCCCTCAAGTGCACCTGCTTATTACCTGAGAAACGTGGTTTTACTTGATGAGTCTGTTAACTGGAGTGGTTCCCCACATCCATACGCATTGCAGGGCTTAAAATAATTGGAAAATGAGATGCCGGCAACGCGTGGCTGTCAAGAAAGACTCCACAAACATCAAAGCCAACAGATTTCATGTGCCTCTCTCACGGCTCACTGAGTCCGTCTCCAGTCCAAATGACTATCTGCTCCCTATTTCGTCTTCCTGTTCCAAATTCCCCATATCTCCTCTGCCACTGTGAAAGAAATAACCCTATACGCTTACACAGGGGTGTCGCACCAAATTCTGGGGCCTGGGTACAAGGATTCACTGCGGGGCCCCCATGAATGTTCTTCATAGGGGGAGGGGGTTTAACCCATTTAGACTGGGAAGGCATTATAACGCATTATTTTGTGCTTTAACTATTGGAAAAATAGAAGATAATACAAGATAGTAGATCTGCTATTTTTGAAAAATTGTGAAAATGTGTGCAAGTCTTTGAATATTTCAAATCCTTCCAAGGTTTTTTTTAAAAACCTGTTTCTATGTCAGTGGTGCTCAAACTTTTTCATGTGAAGTAAAGGACCCCCAAAAATTATATGTATTTGGCCACGGACCCTCATCTCAAAATATTTAGTTCCAGGGACCCCCCAGAAGCAAAATTTTAGTTACAAATGTTCGCTTAAAAAATATTGAAAATGAATATATTCAAAGATTTGCACACATTTTCACGACTTTCTACAAGCAATAGCTAAAGTATAAAATAATTAAGGCGTACTGCATACTAGTAAGACGCCTCAGGGCGACATGTGGGTCTGGCCAGTGATGTATATCGGACCAGTTACCCATATATGGAGATCCATGTACTGTATATAGTACATCCCTTTTATGACCATACATGGAGATCCCTGTCTGAACCAGCCGCATCATCTACAAGCTCACAACAAGGCGTTGTGAGCTTGTAGATCTGCTATTTTTGGCTAAAGTTCTCTGAATATGGATGCTAGGGTTCAAGTGGTTAATATCAAAAAAGGAAGGAAAAAAGTCACAAAGATTTGGAGGACCCCCTGTAGTAACTCTGAGGACCCCCTAGGGGTCCCAGACCCCCTGTTGAAGACCCCTGGTATATAGGATTTAAAGGGATATTCCACTTTCAAAAAACTTTTGGTCATTTTATTGTCTAATCAGGCTTTTATGAACACCCTGGACAGTTTTTGCTTGATTCAATATGTAGATATTTGATGTAAATGTTACCAGGCCCTCCAGGCCCAGGGCCTCTCCCCACACACACCCATTGTAACTTCAAACTTAATTTTAACCATGACAGATTCATTAAAAACACCCATTATTTTTTTCTGGTGACTCATATTACCCTCCTAATACTTCCATAACTTTTTCATTTATTTTTAATAAATATTTTTTGTATTTCATTTTTTCCATTTTCCCAAATAATTATAAAAAATAAATGAAAAAAGTTATGGGAAAAAACACGGCCTGCTCAGATATTAAGAGGGTAGTATGAGTAATCTATCATGGTTAAAATGGAGTTTGAAGTTACAATGGGTGTGTATGTGGAGAGAAGCCCATAAGCTGTTTCCCTGTTGAACGTGGAATACAGGGGCGTCAATTGGGTATGGCAGGGGTATGCAGCTGCCATACCCTGGGTCAAGGGGGGAGAATAAAGGTTACTTTTAAATATAAATCCATGAATGTCTCTTTGTCTGTGCTGGTTATGTTAAATTACATTAAAATAACTACAAATGCAATGGTCACTTTAACAAGGTATTATAATTATAATCTCCACGCTTTTATTCTCCCCATCTTGACAGAATGGTATATTCCCACGTTCCGCAGGTCAGCTGCACAGGTGTAATGCATTTTTTATTGTTAATTGTGGCACGTTTACTAACATGCCAAGTTTAGCTGCACTTGAACAACCATTCCAGGCTGCCATATGTATAGCCCAAGAAACCATAGAAACCTGGGTAAAAAACTGACAAAACTATTTTTTTTCAGACATCGTGAAAATAGCCGATCTACATGCCTCGCAGCGCGAGGCGTTGTGAGCATGTAGATCGGCTATTTTCACAATAGAACCGTGTTGTACAAAATGTAATGCCTCTTTTCCATGAGGACTCCCATCTTTGCCATACCCTAGCTTTTGCTGAACTGACGCCACTGGTGGAATATCCCTTTAAGTGGTTTGAAATGGGATGTAAATGGAATCAGTCTGCCACCCGCTCATTGTTATTTAAATGGTTTTCTTTTTTTCAACGCCACATATAAACTCTAATTGTGTCGCAGGCTAGGCGGTCTGTTACTGCCTGGTGTCAGGATAGGCTGGTCAGTAATGAACATGAGCACACTGTAAATCAATCCACTTTACTATGCAACGTGAGAACACATCACTCTCTGTTCAAACAATGAAACATCTGCTCATCTTCATCGCGATCACATCCGAGCCACTAGCTCGAGGCGTGCGTGTGTGCGTGCATGTTTGAGTGTGTGTGCTGCTGTGCATGTTTGAGTGTGTGTGCTGCTGTGCATGTTTGAGTGTGTGTGCTGCTGTGCATGTTGGAGTGTGTGTGCTGCTATGCATGTTTGAGTGTGTGTGCTGCTGTGCATGTTTGAGTGTGTGTGCTGCTGTGCATGTTTGAGTGTGTGTGCTGCTGTGCATGTTTGAGTGTGTGTGCTGCTGTGCATGTTTGAGCGATGAGTGCAGGGGCGTCACAAGGGTGGGGAAAAGTGGGACTGAGTTACTAGGGCCCAAGGTGGAGGGGCCTGGAATTATTTTATACTGTGGCTATTCAAAAGTAGCAGATATACAAGCTCACAGCGCGGCACCGAGTGCCGCGCTGCGAGCTTGTAGATCTGCTATTTTTGAAAAGTCGTGCAAATGTTTTGAATATCCTGGAATATGTGTATTTTTAAAGCGAACATTTGCAAACTGCTTCTGGGGCGTCCCTGGAACTAAATATTTTGAGATGGGGGTCCGTGGCTAAATATAGTACATATCATTTTGGGGGTCCTTCACAAGAAAAAGTTTGAGCACCACTGACATAGAAACAAAGACTTGCACAAGTTTTCAAGATTTTTCAAAAATAGCAGATATACAAGCTCGCAGCGTGGCACTCGGTGCCACGCTGTGAGCTTGTATATCTGCTATTTTTCAATAGTTAAAGCACAAAATAACGCAGTGAATCCTTGTATCCAGTGCCCAGAATTTTGTGCGAGACTCCTGTGTGCGCGTGCTGTTTGAGTGTGTGTGCTGGTGTGCATGTTTGAGCGATGAGTGTCTATGTGTTTGTGTGTGTTTGTGGACGGGAGACTACAGTCCCTTACAAGGCTCAATGCAGCCAGAATAAAAAAAGTTTTTTTTTCTTTTTCTTTTTTTTTGGGTGGAGAATACGGGTATAAAAAAAACAATCTCTGTCTCTGAACAGGAGTATAAACTACAGACGAGATACTTCTAAAATGTCATTTCAAAGCTAGCTGTGAATTGGGGAGTGTATGTGTCCACAGTGGTTGTTATTCACCATCTCAAGGCTAGCATCTTTTTGTTTTGCTTGCAAATTCTGGGTCCTGGGGACAAGAATGCACCGCGGGCCCCCATGAATGGTCTTCCTCAGTGGTGCTCAAACTTTTTCATGTGAAGGACCCCCAAAATGATATGTATTTGACCACGGACCCGCATCTCAAAATATTTAGTTCCAGGGACCACCCAGAAGCACAGTCTGAGTTACAAATGTTCGCTTAAAAAAGACATATATTCAAAGATTTGCACACATTTTCACCACTTTTCAAAAATAGCAGATCTAAAAGCTCACAGCGCGGCACTCGGTGCCGTGCTGTGAGCTTGTAGAGCTGCTATTTTTAAATAGCTACGGTATAAAATAATTCCAGGCCCCTCCACCTTGGGCCCTAGTAACTCAGTCCCACTCCCCCCCTTGTGACGCCCCTGGATGTATGTGTGTGTGTGTGTGTGTGTGTGTGTGTGTGTGTGTGTGTGTGTGTGTGTGTGTGTGTGTGTGTGTGTGTGTGTGTGTGTGTGTGTGTGTGTGTGTGTGTGTGTGTGTGTGTGTGTGTGTGTGTGTGTGTGTGTGTGTGTGTGTGTGTGTGTGCGTGCGGGTGTGGTTTTGCAGGGGCTTGCAATTTCGTAGAGGGGGGTGGCGGGGTTCAACAATGGCAGTAGTTTTAAGACACCCCTGTGAATTTTCCATAAGAAATGTTGTCTGCAAGGTTGTTCACTCTATGCCTACAGTACACTGACACAAGTCTGCGTATCACGTGTGTGTGACTGCGCCTTGTTTTAAACCATCGGTCAAGAGCCAAACAGAACCTTGCAGTAGCAGTGTTGTTTTTGACAGCAAATCTTTATTTAGTTTTAGGCATAGTCTTTTGAATAAAATGTCATTTAGGTTTAGTCATAATTTGGTCACCCGAAAAGTATTAGTTTTAGTCAATATCATAAGATTTTAGGCGACTAAATCTACAGTTGATTTAGTCAACTGAAATGTATTTTGGCAGGCCTCTCGATGGCATCGTAATGACTGATTTTACACTTGGTTGTGTGCTGAAAACTTTCAGCACGCAACACCTGAGAGCAACCATACATAAAATTAATCTCTTCTCCCCTAATGTTTTAGTCTAGTTTTTATTTTGTTTGACGAAATTGTCAATATATTTAGTCTTAGTTTTAGTTATCACAGCTTAGTTTTTATTTCGTCATAGTTTTAGTCAACGAAATCAACACTGTGCAGTAGGTGTACTAATAATTTAGTTCACCAATCACTAAGCCATCGGGGGATACATACTATGCCTTCAGTAGTCCTTGTAACACCTTTCATGGATGCAAGCATTAAAGATATGCTACAATTTGCAAACCACACACCCCCTACTGCACCTCTCCTCCGACACCGGTGCACTGTACGTTCCCAAAATACCAAACGCATGCAGGCGGGGGGGAAAGGCACAGGGACATGCAGAGAATGAGAGGCAGGGGCTGAAATATCTAAAAAGACATCTTGGGTGAAAATATCAAAAATAGCAGATCTCCAAGCTCATTGTCGTCTATTTTCGGTGCTTGATACCACACTGGACTAAGCATAATCAAGTCAATACTGGAGATGTGGCGTAACGGCCTGGATTTCTTTCTACACAGAGAGGGCGATTCTCTCAACATAAGATGCTGCATTTAAGTTCAGGAGAGTTTGAACAAGGCAATTCTCTTGAATGCTGCCTTCAGGTATGGCACGGAAAGAGGGGCATTTGCATTTTGTTCAGTAAAAACTGCATTCATGGTCTGGAGAGGGCACTTTTTACAGACGGATAAAAGGGCAGGGGCTCAAGCCCCCTTTGATGTCTATGAGTGCACGTGCCTGGAAAGGCACATTGAAACCTGAAGAAGACCCACTAGGGTTGAAACGTTGTTCCATTAAAATAAAGTTGTCGCTGGAGCTTATAAACAGTGTGCGGACTTCCTTCTCTGTTCATGGTGCGTATTTTTGGTCCAGCACCTGTAAATACTTTTTGGAGATGTGCGTGCTTCCTCCTCTGCTCTGGAAAGGCACATTGCCTCGCTTCAAAGAAATTGTCAATTCACCCATTCGCTGCACGCCTCAGGGCTCATGCCAATCCACCTGCCTCAGAACAAGGCTCAAAGCCCTGGGCTAGCAGCCCCTAGAGGCTGGGCAGCTCCTTAGGGTTAATCCTGTAGTCTTCCTGCTTATGAGGAAAATCTGTGTGTGCAAGGTTGGCATTTCTCTGCAGGTGGTGCTAGAGGAAAGGTCATGGTTGAGGTCATTCTGCTTTTTGTCCAAGTTCCACGGCAATCTTGTAGATCATATATACAGTATATACAGTACTGTTACTGTATATATTTGTTTAAGACATTTCCCATTAGAGCAGGGGTCTTCAACGTTTTCAGGCCAAGGACCCCTTAGTTGAGAGAGAGAGATAAAGCAGGGACCACAATCTCAATCTACCTTATCATAGATTCCATATAGTTTCATTGTTTGACAGCACAATCATCAGTGTATTTTGGATTCATGTCAATTTGTGTTTTCAGATATTTAACCACTTGAACCGTCAATACTTAATAAACTTGACCTTTCACTATGTACTTAGCCCGCTCTTTTCCCCCCTCTACACCAAAGCTCTTTGCCGAAAATAGCCGATCTACAAGCTCACAACGCCTCGCACCGCGAGGCGCTGTGAGCTTGTAGATCTGCTATGTTTGGCTAAAGTTCTCAGAATATGGACGCTAGGGTTCAAGTGGTTAACATAAAAAAGGAGAGAAAAAAGTGTCTATCACTCAAAGATTTGGAGGACCCCCTGTAGTAACTCTGAGGACCCCCTAGGTGGCCCGGACCCCCTGTTAAAGACCCATGGTTTAGGGAGGGCTGCAGCCAAGGTTATGGCTTGGAGCAGTGGTTCTCAACCTGTGGGTCGGGACCCATAGGGGGGTCCCCAAATTATTTTGGGGGGTCCCCAGATGATGAACTTAATGTGCAACATTGTTTTCTCTCTCAACAGTAAACAAACCAACATACAGTTTAAGTGTATAGAGGGTATCTGAACATTTCTAAATTGACAATTTAAGGACTTTTTAATACCTCTAAAATGACAAATTAAACATTGGTCAAATTGTCAACTATTAGAGGCAGAAATAGTGAAAATAGCCGATCTACATGCCCACAACGCCTAGCAACGCGAGGCGTTGTGAGCATGTAGATCTGCTATTTTCACAATAAAACCGTGTACCAATATGTAATGCCTCAACTCTTAGTGCCCGTCAGGGTGGGGGGGTCCCCAGTTAAAATATGATTATTTTGGGGGTCGCGGCCTGAAAAGGTTGAGAACCACTGGCTTGGAGATCCTTGACGTGGAAAAGTTTAGGAACCCCTGATTTAGCGGTAATGTCATCCTCAAACATAAAACACCTAAAAACAACCACCACAACAACAACAAACAACTCCTCCATGAATTAACATGTATTATACTTTGTCTCAAGCCCATACCATCTGCTCCCAGTCACAGTCACAGCATAAGCCAATAAAAATGTAAAGTTAAAACAGTCCGGGGACTGGAGGGAAGGTCATCTCCAATGCATGAAATCTGCAGTGTATAATTAGAGCCCAATCAAAGAACTCAACTCTCCAAGGACGGCATTACACGACAGCATTACACACGTTAACTAGGGGTGTAGCTGGGTCGTTTATGGCACTTCCGTGACCACGAGAACGAAGGTCCGTTTCTCAATGGATTTGTCATCTAGGAGGGTTATTAAAAAAAAAATTGGCCGGGGTGTATTTTTCAAAATGGTGGGGAAAATGTTTGACAGCTAGGGTCATTTTCAGTCTCATTCACTTACTATACACGACTACACTATAAAGGAAAAAATTACTCCCAAAAAATCTGCTTTAAGTGGGATGTGAGGGGGTCAAACTAGGGGTTTTTAATTATTCTGAATCCGTTGCAAGCATTTGTTTTGCACGAAAAACATTCCTTGGGCAAGAAATGGCCCCAGGAAACGATGGTTTAGTGATGAGTCATCACTTTTCACAGTCTTTTGGGGTCCGTTTTAAGCCCAAGGAATGTTTTTTCATGCAAAACAAATGCTTGCAATGGATTCAAAATAATTAAAAACCCCTAGTTTGACCCCTCACATCCCACTTAAAGCTGATTTTTTTTGGGGAGTAATTTTTTCCTTTATAGTGTAGTGTATAGTAAGTGAATGAGACTGAAAATTACCCTAGCTGTCAAACATTTTCCCCACCATTTAAAAAAATACACCCTGGCCAAATTTGTTTAATAACCCTCCTAGATGACAAATCCATTGAGAAACGGACCTTCGCTCTCGTGGTCACGGAAGTATCGGATTTGCCCCAACTAGTGGGCGATATGGTGATAATTATCGTTGAGACGATACAATGTCTCCAGGATATGCCTTTTCAGAGGTATCGTATATCGTGATACAATTGAGGGAGCCTTGTAAAAATCCTGTTTAATCGTTAATACAGAGATTCATTGCAGAATTCAATTTAAACCTGCATTTTGGCCAAAATCATCAGTTCTCAAACTTTAAAATGTCAATGTCTCCACTTAACTCTGACAGTATACAAATGAAACCAAATGGACCCGTAAGGTTTTATTTGTATACGGTCAGAGTTACATACTTGTAAAGTTCAATTTAGACCTCGCAAAAGGAACCCAGGGAGTCTAGTTTTTGGTAAGTAACTTGAAAAATAACCATAAAACCCAACGTGAAAAAGAATCGTGATAAAATTGTATATCGTGATACAGCTTGGGAAAATATCGTGATATTGTATTTTTCCATATTCATAAACAGAAAATGTCTGCCTACAACTCTAAAGTGTACAATAATGTTTTTAACTATATTTTTTAGCTAATGCTTGAAAACACCTATTTAAAAGCTGGATTCAGTCATGACTACTTGAATGATTGCATGTATTTATGAATATATACATACTCCATATGTGCATGCAAATTGAAGACAAATATAGCCTATTAAGTACACCTCCAAAATGTCTGCAGAGTAAACATCTGGCTCCTTCATTTGAGCGTAAAAAGGTTTTCCCATATTTCAACAATATATCATACATAAACCAATTTCCCGTTAATGGCTTCATTCATTTTTAGATGTCACGTTTGTTTACATTTTCTCCAAAGTAACATAATATCAGACCTACCTGAATAATTGAGTTCTCCGGGGACTAGTCATATAGATTTTTCAAATCAGCCTGTGCTTCAAACTGCATCAAAATGAAACAATAACATACTTTTGACAGAAATAACGTGGCAGAGGTATCTCAAGCACGTTTCAAGTCTCTGAAATAGCATTCATTTCCATTGGCATTTCGGAAGTAGATCGGGTATAGAAAGATGGCGGATTTGAAATCGCTGCAAAATAGGTTTCATTTATGGTCGTTAGAAAACGATGTTGCGACTCTGTCCATTCACTTTACAGTCTATGGTACACACACACACGCGCGCACACACACACACACACACACACACACACACACACACACTTATACCTGCGTACATACCTTAAAGGAGTTATTCACCCCCAAAATGACCTTATTTCTATTGATTAGTCATGTCATTGAGACTTGAGTTCAATAGTATTTTTTTTGTATTTGTCGCATTCCTAAGACAAAAAATTAGATTATAGTAAATTTACCCTCATTGATTCTGGATTCAAATGCATGGCCCTGGATGGGGGCCTAAATGCAAGGCCCTGGGTGGGGACACAAGCTCAGAGTCAGAATCAATGGGGGTACTTGACCCTTCACCCTAAATTTACCCCCATTGATTCGCATTCGCAATGCATTTGGGTCCCCATCCAGGACCATGGATTTGGGTCCCCTTCCAGAATCAATGGGGGTAAATTTACTATAATCAGATTTTTGTCTTAGGAATGCGACAAATACAAAAAATATTATTGAACTCAAGTCTCCATGGCGTGAGTAATCAATAGAAAAAAGTCATTTTAAGCATAAACACAAAAGTGCATGCTTCCTTACAGCACACACACACACACACACACAGACACACGCATGCACGCACGCACGCACGCACGTATGTGCACACACACACACACACACACACACACACACACACACACACACACACACACACACACACACACACACACACACACACACACACACACACACACACACTCCTCTCCATCTGTCAATGATTCACACATCTCTGTCTCTATCCTTCCATCTCCAGCCCTCGTTCCTCCGGAGAGACGGCCATTAATGTCTCTTTAAAAAAAAACCTGTGTAAAGTGGGACAGCTAGGGACGCTGATTGCAGGCAGAGGTGACACAGATAGTAGCGGGCTACACGGCTTACAGGAGGAGGACCCCCCAGTTGTCCCTGTCATCACCATGTCCACGCAGTGCGTCCCGCCGATGTACACCCCCCAGCAGCAGCAGCAGCTGTTAGCGAGCTAAGCTGTTATCGTCCCTGTTTCAGCAGCTGTGCTTAAACACTGTACACACACTACAAATCCTCGGTGCTCATTATCCATTCCTTACACTCCAAACGGAACCAGAGCCTTGTTGCTGTCCGACCTTGTAAGTCCAAAACGGTTCCTTGTATTATTATTTTTTAAAAATCACACCCAATGTGAAGTGAGCGGTGGTCGTGCTTGCATAACATCTTCAATTGGTAATTGGTGATGTAATACAGGCTACACACACACACACACACACACACACACACATTGCTATGGCAAAACGCTGAGGAAAAAGACTAGGATATAGGTCTAGGATGTAATTGGTGATGTAATATGGCTACACACACACACACATATTGCTATGGCAAAACGCTGAGGAAAACACATTGCTATTGAAAGCTATGGCAAACGCTGAGGAAAACACATTGCTATGGAAAAACGCTGAGGAAAAGTGGCTACAGATATTGCATATGTCTAGGATGTAATTGGTGATGTAATATGGCTACACACACACATAATATTGCTATGGCAAAACGCTGAGGAAAAACACATTGCTATGGCAAAACGCTGAGGAAAAGTGGCTACAGACACACGCACATGCAGCCACTCTATGGCTCAAAAATTATTTATAAGAGTGAATATAGCCAATCTCCCGCAAGGTCAAAGCCTACCCCCCGCAAAAACAGCTGGAGATGGTTATCCATGCTTTTATTTCCACTAGACTTGACTAGTGCAACTCACTGTATATTGGTATCAACCAGGCATCATATAAGCGTATACAGCTGTTCCAGAACGCAGCGGCCCGCCTCCTTACTGGGACTAAAAAACGTGACCATATTGGCTCTTGGCTGTTGTAAATGTGCTATACAAATAAAGTTTGATTTGATTTGATTGATCAACAAGCTCTTGTAGATCAGCTATTTTCACTACTTTAGCTAGACACTCTTGTATGATGAAGTAAGGCATCAATGTACGAGAAAAAAAAAGAAAAAGAAAAATGGAGATATGAGGTTTCTTGTGCCTAACAGCAACCAAATGGACTCAGTACAGTATTTGACAGTGTCATCTAAACAACAGCATCTCCCTCCCACCCTCCCTCCCACCCTGCTTGGATGAGTGACATTTATTGGGGCAGTCATTATATCACTAGGCTGACGCGCTCCATCTATTCCAATCTACACTTTCTCATCGGCCCCATTCTGACGAGTCTCTCCTTCGCAACACTTCCCTGCTGCGCCTCCGTTTCTGTCCGTCCGTCCTTCCGTCCTCCCATTTATTTTCATTATACTCTCTCCCCCCCCCCCCTCCATCCGCTCTTCCGATCGGCTCCGTCGATTTGTCAGTCGTTCCGCAGAGCCCACTCTTCCCACACAGTGAAATTCTCGGTGTTAATTGGTCCATTTGTAAGGTCTGAGCGTGCAGGAATGTAGCATGTGTACACGCTCGCGGTTAAAGTAACACCCGTGATTTTACATTGTGTGTCTGTCTTCTTGCCTCGTGTGTCTTATTCCCATCCTAGCTCACCATCTCACTCTCTTAATTGCTCCGTCCACACAGCATATAATGCATCTGCTGTCTATATGACGTCTCCTCCACTATGTCCACAGTATAACAGTACAGCAGGGGGCTTCAACAGGGGGCCCAGGACCCCTAGGGGGTCCTCAGAGTTACTACAGGGGGTCCTCCAAATTTTTGTGTGATATGAACTTTATTTTTTTCTACACAAACCACTTGAACTCTATAGGTATATGCCTATTCTGTATGGAACATTAGTCAAAAATAGACGATCTACAAGCTCACAATGCCTCGCAGAGCTTGTAGATCTGCTTTTATTGGCAAAGAGGTTTGTTGTAGAGGGAAAAGAAGAGTGGACTAAGTATTGACGGTTCAAGTGGTTCAATGTCTAGAAATACACATTAGTCCAACAACCTACGCTGATGATAGTGCTGTCAAACAAGTCTAGTCTAAGCTGTCTAAGAATTCTATGAACGTTTTTTAATATGCAACACAACTTTATATAATACGTAGTGGGGGTCCCTGCTTCATCTCTCTCTCTCAGCTAAGGGGTCCTTGGCTTGAAAACATTGAAGACCCCTGCAGTACAGTATAATGCATCTCTGGCCATGGCACACAATGCATCTCCTTAAAGCCAAATCAATATGTTTGTCGTACAAATAAATATTCTGTGGGACCATGAATTGGGCATCACTCTGTCCACATAGCACATAACGCAACGCCTTACTGCTGGCTTAGAGCCTCCTCAGCTTCCTCCTACATGAAGGCAAATCAATCGCATGGCACCGTGACAAAGTCAATGGAAATACTAACTTGGATGGCAATGAAAACCGGGGCGCGTGCGCGTGCGTGTGCGTGTGCGTGTGTGTGTGTGTGTGTGTGTGTGTGTGTGTGTGTGTGTGTGTGTGTGTGTGTGTGTGTGTGTGTGTGTGTGTGTGTGTGTGCGTGAACACGTGCGTGTCTGTTGGACTAGGCAGCACTAATTGTAGCCTCACCGTTCTATAATAGTATTCAGCACCACGGCCAGCTCCTTGCCTGACTGGCCCCTTCTGTCTGGAAACTTTTGCATTCTGTTCGTTGTGGACAGACATGGATGGGCTCATTAGGTGCTTAGCCTCATTAGGTGTGTGTGTGTGTGTGTGTGTGTGTGTGTGTGTGTGTGTGTGTGTGTGTGTGTGTGTGTGTGTGTGTGTGTGTGTGTGTGTGTGTGTGTGTGTGTGTGTGTGTGTGTGTGTGTGGGGGGGGGGGGGGGGGGGGGTGAAAATGTGGGCAAATCTTTGAATATATTTGTATTTTTTAAGGGAACATTTTGTAACTCAAATTTTGCTTCTGGGGGGTCCCTGGAACTAAATATTTTGAGATGGGGGTCCGTGGCCAAATAAATATCATTTTGGGGGTCCTTGACATGAAAAAGTTTGAGCACCACTGACATGGAAACATAGCTTTCTTGCACACGTTTTTCACAATTTTTCAAAAATAGCAGATCTACAAGCTCGCAGCGCGGCACTTGGTGCCGCGCTGTGAGCTTGTATATCTGCTATTTTTCAATAGTTAACATTCATGGGGGGGCCCGCAGTGAATCCTTGTACCCAGGGCCCAGAATTTGGTGTGACACCCCTGCATGCGTGTGCGTGTGCCAACACACATTTTGAGCAGTACTGTGTTCTTTTTTTTTATTTTTTATATCATATCAGTGACTCATTTAGGATGAGCTGATGCTCACGGTAAGATAAGGCGCTTATCGCGCGGTGAAACCATTTCATAATTAAAAAAGAATGGGAGTAATCTCTAGTGAAGATCATTTTCATTAATGGAATGTAGATCCGTGGGTGCACGGCTCACATTTATATTTGAAACGTAGCTATGAGCACCTCATCCTATAAATAATACCTTGATTACCATTAAAAAAAAAATATATAGTACTGTATGTAATGGGATGATATGATAATGCATAATGCATTGGAAATTATGCTGTGTATTTTCTAATACAGTTCACAGAAGACACATGAAAACCTTGGCCTACTGTAGCTCAGTGGTTCTCAAGGACCCCCCGGCTAAGATGTATTTGGTCGCGAACCCCCATCTGAAGAGTTGGTGCCAGGGACTAAGAGACAAGGGACAATCAATTGCTATCCATAGTGATTTAGTGATTAGTCTACAAATAATCTCTTGAATTTCTTTTAATTTAATTAATGTTATTTTCCATAAAAAAATGACAAAGTATAAAATAGGGTTAAAAGTGGCCTAACTGATTGTGATGCTATAT
>NC_137826.1:9150361-9177861 GCF_963921795.1 Nannobrachium achirus | reverse complement strand
GTTTTTTGTCACATTCCTAAGACAAAAATTTGATTCGAGTAAATTTATCCCCATTGATTCCGGATGGGGTAATTTATTCTTATCACTACAAGCTCACAATGCGTCGCGATGCGACGCATTATGAGCTTGTAGATCGGCTATTTTCAAATGGCCTCAATGTATACAGAGCTGAAGCGGTTAATGTATGTTCTGTAATAATAATCAAAACCTACAGTAAGTAACTAGTGACTAATGTTCTCAAATAATCGTAGTGGAGTAAAAGTACAATATTTGCCCCTGAGATGTAGTGGAGTTGAAGAAAAAGTATTGGAAATTGGAAACACTCAAGTAAAGCACAAATAGTAAATACCTCAAAACTGAACTTACGTACTGTACTTAAAGAGGTGGTGCCATGATTTCCCCCCCTCTAAAACATGATTATCAGGTATTATGATTATACTAGGAGGAAGATTTTTTCCAAAAAAGTGTACAGAAAGAGTTAAAATTGTTTGTTTTTATGTGGCCACACCCACCAGTTCATTGGTATGCGTGGTTGTCATGGTGGGTGGTGACCCAGCTGAAGTTAGCCACACCCACGTATGTTGGGTGAATGGTAATTAGGGGAGGGGTTGATTCTATGATGTAATAAGTATGTGTGTTTTTGGACCGGCATGTTTGACCCCACAAGGTGGCAGCCTACAGCTAAAACCCAAATAGAAAGGCAATACATAATTGCTCATAACAACCACACCAGGGGGTCTAATGAAGTACTGTCAACCTCCTAGACACATGAAAACCATGTACTTAGTTACTTTCCACCACTGGATAGTGGACAGCAGCGATTCAAAGCAGGATTCTATTGATTACCACACTAATTGACTGCTGATTGTATCATATACGTGGCTGTTTGTTCGGAGATTGGACACGTTTGCTCTGAGCCCCGTGAGTTTGTTTTTCATCTCGGCTGCACAAATGCGTACCGGGCTTAGTGGGCTGATGCCTTTTTTGTTTTCCTCCTTCAGCACGTTTTCCACGAGCACGGTATTGAGCCAGATGTGTCACATTATACGTATATCGGCTGTCACCAAACTGCCTTTGAGGAGAAATGGCCTCAAGTCCTGCCTGCAAGGGCTTGCTGTTCGTCCATGACATTCATGCTGGACACGCATGCCGTTGCTTCTTCATGGGAAATTAGGTCATCGGGCTTACAACACGCTACGATTCATGTAGTTAATTCATTTTTTACACGATTTCCATTGACATGCTATAGTGAAATTGGCATTGTTTCATCTTTGTGCACGATTATAGTCAGCAAAGTTACGCGACCAACTTCTGTTGAGTGCTGACCAGGGATGGGACGATAAGCGATATTATCATTTATCGTGATAAAAAACATGATAATCGTATCGAGGAGATTTAATTTATCGTGATATCGTTTTCCGTCATGCACTGGGATCAATTCACCTTTTATTTGCCGAGCTGCATATCCGGTACCACTTAACCCTCTATAATTGGTAGAAGGTACTTATAATATACAGTATGTACTTGATACAGCCTTTTTCACTCAAATGTCTTTGCCAGAAAATAGCTGATCTACAAGCTCACACCGCGTCGCATTGAGACACGTTGTGAGCTTGTAGATCTGCTTTTTTTTGGCAAATGTTCCACCCCAGGATAATGGATTTTGATTATCGCGATAATATCGTAAATCGTGATTTCTTTTGTCACAATGATCGTGATATGACATTTTCATATCGTCCCATCACTAGTGGTGACACAGACCTCACGCGCCGAACTTTCTCAGATCCTATAGCGCCGTGGGATCAATGATGGCTGAGCTATTGAGCCGACCAAAAAGGTCCACTTTTATTCAAATGACGGCAGTGTCCCCCAATCGACTAGGAGATTAATATACAGTACAGATCCATGATATTGACCATAACAGTCCTGATTAATATTCCGGCAGCTCAGTCATCCCTTCTCCCCTATGCCCTCATTACCGCCTTATGTAAGGATGTATCAATATGTAAGCTCGTCTTCAAAGCGCGAAGACGAGTACACCTGTCAAGTCGGGAAACAGACAGAGGGCGAGAGGGAGAGAGAGATGCATTCATAATTAGTTGGTTTAATCTGAAAGGTCAGCTGAGTCATAATTCTCCCCCAGACAGGGTTCACGGTTTGTGTTGACATTCCTGTCTTGTCTAGTTCATGAACACACATAGCCTCTGCCCCAAGGTGCGGTGATAGGCAGAGGGAGACGTTTCTTCCATGGATGTCAGAAGAGATATTAGACCTTGGCGTCGCACCCCCGGGGTTCTCCGTGCCTTGCATGGACATGGAGAGAGAGAACTCTTTGGGAAAGGCGAGGTTGGGTGGTGCATGTTTTCAAGGTCAACAATGCTTGGCATGATCCTAGTAGGAACTAGAGTTCTCAAATACTGCCCGAACCCGACCATACCGAACCCGACCCGACATTTAGGTTAGGGTAGGGCCTAAAATGTATGCTAATTAGTCGGGCCGGGTAGGGCTCAGGCTCAATGAAAAAAGAAAATATATTTTTTTAATAATTTTATTACTATTACTCTGTGATAGAGTTCTCAAATTATTTCCAAACCCAACGATACCCGAACCCGACCCGACATTTACGGTAGGATAGGGTAGGGCCTAAAATGTATGCCAACAGTCAGGCCTGGTAGGGCCTCGGGCCGGCCCAGTTAGGGCCGGGCCTTAATTTTCAGGCCCGTTGAGAACTTGTAGGAACATGCATTTCTTCAAGTCTTTCTGTTCCCCAGACCTGGAATATGTATGTCGACCATTTGGGCAACCGGGAATTCACGGCTATTGGTTGTGATAGCTCCGCAAATCTCTCCACAAGGAATGCAATCTGGGAACCCATCGTCAAAGAAGAAAGGGCGACACCTATCGGTCGGCCTCTCTTCCTTTGACTCTGGGACCAACATAGAAAGGGGCGGGGATACATGGAATTCCCCGGTTGAGAACGAATTTTAAAACTAGTTCCGCTTTGAAGCCTGGTCCGCCCCTTGGTTTGGTTCCCTCCCGAAACTACTATAGCGGAACTGCTACTCTACACACGGAACACAAGTTACACAACAGACAACCACAACAACGACGACGCAACATGGATGCTACTGCGGACGAGGAACTGTTTTCTAGCGTGCTTACAAGTGTTTCTCAGTTACACAATATTGAACAATTAAAACCTCTTCAGCCCATTTGTTTTAAGTACTTGATAGATCGGCGACGACGGCGAGATGTTTGGCATGTTTGGCCGCCTGGATCCTGTTATCCTGCTTTCCCAGAGAGAAGGAACAAGGACCCCATCGTTTTTACCCCATATGCTGCGCTGAATGAAGCTGGATGATCTGCTGATGATCTGCTGCAGACCAGTGACCAAGACACAACGAATTTACCCACAATAAGCAAACGTTTATATAGCCTCGGATGTCATGGTGTGTTGCAATACACTAGTGGATTGATGTTTTAAATCAATATGGGATGTTATGATAATGTATAACTGCTTTAACCTCGCCTACCAGGCTTTCTCCCGGCTGGCTAACTGCAGTAAGCTAGCGTGTTAGCATACGGCCGCCATGTTTTCAGCTCGTCTTTTTAAACATTTACAGTTGCCTTATATTACTCTATAAATCTATCTGTGATGTGTGCTTTTACTAATACTGGCGTGCAATGTAGTGGGAAAAGTACTCGCATTCTTTACTTAAGTATCATGCAATACGGGCACAAGTCTTGTATTCAAAATTAAGCCCTTGAGTAAAAAAGTATAAAAGCATTGGTATCAAAATGTACCAAAAGCAGAAAGTAGTACTCAAAGTACCCACTGTGCAGAATGTAACCAAGGTGTTTAAATAAGTGTAGATTGTACGCTATTTCAATATCTTGTCCTGTCTCACAAAAGATGATGTTATGCTATGAAACAGTTCGTTTTTATTTATAGAATAATCTCTCAATAACAGACTATTTTTTCCCTTCTATTTGATGATGGTTAGCCGTATTGTTTATAGAATAAACCCTAAAGTTATGTTGCATTTATGTAGGCCTACTGTATACTACGTTTACAATGTGTATGATTATCTGTATAATAAACATTTGGTTTGATTAACAAATGTATCGTTCTATGCACAGATAATGTTGCTTAATGTGTATGCCTATGGTACTGTTAATATTTAATGTTAATGTTAGTATGAAGCTAATTATAAAGCTTACATGAATGATGATGACTGAAAAGCTAATGAGAAGTTGTGACTGCATTAGCATACAAGCGATCTGCATTTAAATAAGCTGTGTTGGAATGTGTAAAACTGTCAACAATGGCTTGTGAAATCAAAGAATGCCACTTTCAATATGAAACCCATTTAGATTGAAATGGTTCACTTATTTATATGAATGATGGATCTGCTGCAGACCAGTGACCAAGACACAACGAATTTACCCACAATAAGCAAACGTTTATATAGCCTCGGATGTCATGGTGTGTTGCAATACAGTGGATTGATGTTTTAAATCAATATGGGATGTTATGACTATAACTGCTTTAACCTCGCCTAGCAGGCTTTCTCCCGGCTGGCTAACTGCAGTAAGCTAGCGTGTTAGCATACGGCCGTCAGGTTTTCACTTTTCAGGTCGTCTTTTTAAACATTTACAGTTGCCTTATATTACTCTATAAATATATCTGTGATGTGTGCTTTTACTAATACTGGCGTGCTTAGGCAATGTAGTGGGAAAAGTACTCGCATTCTTTACTTAAGTATCATGCACAAGTCTTGTATTCAAAATGTAGCCCTTGAGTAAAAGTATAAAAGTATTGCAAAAGCAGAAAGTAGTACTCAAAGTACCCATTGTGCAGAATGTAACCACAATGCGACGTTGTTGTGAGCTTGTAGATCAGCTATTTTTAAATAGCCTGTCTAGGAATAAAATAGGGCTAGTTGATTAATGTATGTTTTATAATATAATAATTTAATACATGAGTCTTTTAGACTAGAAGTTGCAACGTTTACATTTACTCTATACTAATAATAATACACTAAAATCTAAATTCATATAGGCATATTGCTGCACTTTACTGTGTAGACTAACAAATGTAGTTCGTTATTGTAGGCCATTCTTCCTTCCATTTAATTCTATTGTTATGCACAACGATTTCCAAAAGCATTCTTTGATTGTGCAAATAGTGGCAATGTGAAACCCATACATTGTGTGGAAAACCGGGTGGGTCAATGAATATTTAAATGGAGCAATTCGCTTGTCTATATAGACTACAGAGGGATTTATTTAGCTGCACAAAGAATATGTACAGTTGAAAGATGGTTTGTTTCCACCCGTGAGGGGGAATGCATAGTCGACGCACACATTAGATACCGCCCACTATGTTTGATTGGTCAAAAGCGCTGCCTGTCACCAGACTTGGGTACCGCCCAAAATCCCTTCCGTGAGTTTGGTGTGTGACAGACTCAGTAGCGTAGCGTTCTCTGAGGCTGTTCTTGAGACACTACAAGGAATGTGACATGGACTGCTGGCTCTCATTGAACTGCATGGGGCAACTAAAACTAGGGGACTTCAGCCTTCTAAGTGTCTCTGAGGAAGGTATTACCGACATACTTTCATCATAATCGATGTATTGTAAACACAAGGGGAGGACGTTTACTTGACCACTGCTCCTCTCCCTCAATCAGGCCCTGGAGACCAAAACCCATTAAACCAGATTCTTCAAATGCCTTCTAAACAGTTCTTTCAAGATTGTTTAAACAGCAGAAGTACCGTAAGCGCTGTTTTTGAGGTATGATCTTACATACAGTAGGCCTAAATACATATTATCCATGTTGATTATTAAGCGTGCGGTCTACCCATTTCCATATCGTTGTTGTTGGGTCACGGTGGAAACCTTGCATGTCAGAAACCGTTTGTTTTGTATTTATCATTTTAAAAATGATTTAAACTAGTGAAAACAGCCGATCTACAAGCACACAACGCCTCGCACCGCGAGGCGTCGTGTGCTTGTAGATCTGCTGTTTTCACTACTTTTGTGTGACAGCCTTGTATGATGAAGCAGGACTTTGCTTTGCGACAAAATGTACAAATTTGAAACTTGGAGATACAAGGTTTCTGCCCGACAGTGACGATATAAGATCTTGCTTTATAAGTGTCCTCCTCTGTCCTCACTGACAACATTCAAAGCCCAAATTCTCGATCGACAACATCGATGAGTACATGGGAGCGGCCACAGGACTAATCACCTGGGAGTGTGGATGGTACAGAGAGGACGTTAGCTCCACAAAAACCGCCCGGGCGAATCAAATCAGAAGCCATGGATCAGCAGTTCCGTTCCGAGCTGCCCTCGGCGTGCGAGGAAATCGCCTTGATCTCCGGAGACAAAAGTGGAGGGAACAGAAGCCTTGTTATAGGTTTCTCCGCGGAGCAGAGAGAGCAGACAGGACAGGACAGCGGGCCGACCGGGGCCACGGCAAGAAGACTGAGACACAGCTAAGTGGTAATGACCCACATACTGTAGGATGTGGCAGGCACTACGCACAATATCACACTTTAACCCTGCAAGACCCACTGTTGCAGTATCACAACGTTTGTGTTTTATCCCAAAAAAAGGCTTAAATTATTTTATTTTTGCTCCCCCTACCACCTAAACATCACCATTGGATCCAATTTTTTAGTATTACAATGCCATTGGCCTCGATGTTTGCATATGAATACCCCCCACAGAGGAAGACATTCCAGAGTCTGGACGAACAACATCTCACTTTTTCACTGAAGCTATTCCTCACAAAAAAATAAGTAAAATGCCTGTAATAATTGTTTTGGTGATAATTAGAAGGTCTAGAACATGTACATATGTTATTATTGTAAAAAATATCCCCCATATCGTCGCTGTCGAGCGGAAACCTTGTATGTCCAAAACCGTTCGTTTTGCATTTTCCATTTTAAAAATGATTTAAACTAGTGAAAACAGCCGATCTACAAGCACACAACGCCTCGCGGGTGTGCTTGTAGATCTGCTGTTTTCACTACTTTTGTGCGACAGCCTTGTATGATGAAGCAGGGCTTTGCTTTGCGAAAAAACTTACAAATTTGAAACTTGGAGATACAAGGTTTCTGTCCGACCGTGACGATATGTAAATTAGAGCATGATTTATGATTTGTCTATAAAATCTTACAAAAGCATAAAAAAACATTACATTTTCCTCTCCAAAATACTCCTACAACACCATAACAAGTAAAAAAAATAAAATTGTTCAAGTATTTCTATTTTTGGGTCTTACAGGGTTAAAGGGAGATCCAGCTGCACAGCCAGAGCTGCTGCCTCCCTCCTAGACCTGCGGAGTGGTTTCTTTTTTTAATGTCCGTTTCAAGGTTATTAACACCAACCTTCCTAAGGGAGCCAACACCCGCTCCCCTCCCCTCCACCGCTAACACCAACAGCACTCAGGTCACCAGCAAGGCTAAGGCACACAGAGGTTACCCAAAGTGTCAACACCCGCGAATTACCGCCCAGACCAGACGCCATTCGAGCGCTGCTACAAGGCATATAGTGACTACAAGGGTCTTCAACAGGGGGTCCGGGACTCCTAGGGGGTCCTCAGAGCTACTACAGGGGGTCCTCCAAATCTTTGTGTAATAGGCAATTCTTCTTTAGCCAAAAATAGCTCTGAGAGCTTGTAGATCGGTATTTTTAGCAAATAGGTTTGGAGTGAAAGGTCAAATTTACTAAGTATCGACAATTTAAGTGGTTAAATATCTGAAAAAACACATCAACACGAATTCAACATACACTGATGTCTATGAATCTATCAATGAAATCGATGAAAATCTGAACACTATTTTATACAATAATGTAGTGGGGGTCTCTGCTTTACCTCCCTCTCGGCTAAGGGGTCCTTGCCCTGAAAACTTTGAAGACCCCTGATATAGTGCATTCCGTGCAGTTGCACGTTGGCCCTGCTACAATGCACATTGTTGGGATATTGATCCTCTGGGCAGAGGAATCGACTCTAAACACGTCTGAAATTACCTTCTCCTCCATCCATCCCTCCCTCCCTCCCTCCCTCCCTCCAGCTTTTCTCTCACTTCTCTCACTTCTCACTGCGAGCGCGCGCACACACACACACACACACACACACACACACACACACACACACACACACACACACACACGCACACACACGTTCACTTCTGTCAGCTCATCCTCTTCTCCTCTCATCGTTCAATCTCTCGCTCTCTGTTGGCGAGAGCCTGCCATGCAGTGCATGCTCCCGCTGTATCTCTCCCTCTCTCTCTCTCTCTCTCTCTCTCTCTCTCTCTGCGTCCAACGCATGCCTCGCTCTTCCAAGACGACCCTCTCTCGCCCTTTCACCTATCGCTCATCCCCCCATCTCTTCTTCTCACACCTCCCCTTGTGAGTGTTCTCACTCAAACACTAACCCTCCCTTCACCCCAGCACACACACGCGCATGCGCACACTCATGCACGCTCACAAGCACACACACAAGCACACACACAATCAAATCCCTTCTATACCCCTATCTTCACATCAGTCACCTATCTCCAACCGCTTCCTTTTCATCTTCACTCCCCGGTCCCACGCACCCGTCCAGGGACGTGCAGAGAATTTTAGAGAGGCAGGGGCTGACATTTCTAAAAGGGTGGAAATGGCAGACCTCCTCTACCCAGAGAGGGCAATTCTTTCAACATAAGATGCTGCGTTCAAGTTCAGGAGAGTTTGGACGAGACAATTCTGAATGCTGCCTTCAGGTATGGCATGGAAAAGAGGGGCATTTGCATTTCTTTAACCAAAGTAAAAACTGCATTCCTGGTCTGGAGAGGGCACTTTCTACAGACGGATAAAAGGGCAGGGGCTCAAGCCCCCTTTGATGTCTATGTGTGCACTTGCCTGCACCCGTCCTTTTCTTCACTCTTCCCATCTTCCCTCGCCCCCGTTTCCTCCCTTCCTCTTCCTCTCTCTCTCCATACTGTATTCCCTCCTTCCCTGCCCTCTCTCTCTCTCCTCAATCATCCCTCCTTCTGCTCTTTTTCTTTCTTATCCCTCATCCTCCTTTTCTCCCTACACCTCCGTACGCCTCCCCCTCCCCTCCCCTCCCCTCGCTCTCTCGGGTGATTAATGTGGCGTCGG
Organism: Nannobrachium achirus; assembly: GCF_963921795.1. NCBI lineage: Eukaryota > Metazoa > Chordata > Actinopteri > Myctophiformes > Myctophidae > Nannobrachium > Nannobrachium achirus. Next base: position 9,168,704 of record NC_137826.1, on the reverse strand, counting down.
GGGGGGGGCTGGCACAGCTGGTGCGTTCTTCGGGCATCCTCCTCCTCCTGCCCCCGCGTCTCTGACAGCTGTGGCGCTGCCAGCCCAGGTCCTCCTTCTTAGAACCAGGACAGGAGTGCTGTCGTAATCATAATAATAACAACAACAACAACAACACAGGGGCTATGACGGAGCTCGGGGGGGAGGAGGGGGGGGGGGATCACAATATTGTTAGGTAAGGCCAATTCCCTAGCGATTATCTGTCAGGGGCAATTGAATCACTGGCGGGGCGGGGTGGGGGTGGGCGGACGGGTGGGGCAGCGCGGGGGGAGAACAAGGCACATGAGGTGAAAACCTTAGCTTCTTCTTGACATGCAAGGTAAAGTAACTAAGTATATTTACTTAACCCATTTAGGCCTAGAATTATTGAATGTTTTAACCAGTGAAAAATAGCAGATATACAAGCTCGCAGCGCGGCACTCGGTGCCGCGCTGCGAGCTTGTAGATCTGCTATTTTTGAAAAAGTCTTGAAAATGTGTGCAAATCTTTGAATATTGTGTATTTTTAAAGCAAACGTTTGTAACTCAAATTTTGCTTCTGGGGGGTCCCTGGAACTAAATATTTTGAGATTGTGGTCCGTGGCCAAATACATAATTTTGGGGGTCCTTCACATGAAAAAAGTTTGAGAACCTCTGACATAGTAGTCTCTCAAGAACAGACCAACTGAGCTCCAGTTGAAGTGAAAAGGACCTTTTCTTTGACGATGGCTGGCCAGATTGATGACATAGAAACATTCAAAAGACACTTATAGAATCGGGTCATAATTCTAAATTTCACAATTTTTCAAGAATAGCAGATCTACAAGCTCGCAGCGCGGCACTCGGTGCCGCGCTGTGAGCTTGTATATCTGCTATTTTTTAATAGTTAAAGCATAAAATAATAATACTCTATAATGTGTACCCATTCTGAATGGGTTAAGTACTGTACTTAAGTACACTTTTGAGGTGTTGGTACTTTACCTGAGTATTTCCAATTTCCAATACTTTTACTTCCACTCCGCTACATCTCGGATCCAAATATTGTACTTTTACTCCACTACATTTATTTTAAAACTTTAGTTACTAGTTACTTTGCAGATATAAATTATAATATTATAAAACATACATAAACCACTTTAGCCCTATTTTATACCGTGGCTATTTGAAAAAAGCCGATCTACTGTGACGCGTTGTGAGCTTGTAGATCTGCTATTTTCAAACATTTTTGTACTTTCTACTTTTACTTTAAGTACTTATCGATGCCAATACTTTTGTACTTTTACTCAAGAACATTTTGAATTCCGTACTTCCGTAACAGAGTATTTCTATATTGCAGTATTGATACTTTTACTTAAGTAAAACATTTGAGTACTTTTTCCACCACTGGCAAGGTCTCTCTCTCTCTCGCTCTTTCTGAATTATTATTCCCATATTAACACCCGTGACATAACATTAGCAGCATTTTGCAGGTTGGCTTACTCCTCACCCCGCCTTTCATACAAGCCATGTCACCAAGTGAATGGCTGGTGTTGCGCGAGGGGGCAAAGCCCGGAAGTTCTATACTTTGCGTGTCACTCAAGTAATTATAAATCGGGGCTTAAGGGCGAGCTTATTATGTCGAGGACCGTGCGCCGCCGGGTCGCTACGGTGGAGACAAATGCCGGCAGAAGTCCGCGGGATTTTCTTTCCGACGGTTCACGGAGAGGTCACGGGAATCGGGAAGACAATTGGACTCAACTCGCTATAGCTAGCAAGGTGGGGCTAAAGCGCTTCCAGGCAGGCAGTGATTGTGATGTATTGAGCTGGTGGCTGCCGGTCACTTAAAAGGTTTGTAATCCTCCGCACCCCCCCACCCCACCACCCCATTAATTACAAAAGCATTGTCTGTTTGTCTTCACTCTCGTGAGATGTGCGCATCATCCATTTGAGGTTGACAGCTTAAGCAGATTAACCCATTTACGCCTAGAATTATTCAATGCTTTAACTATTGAAAAATAGAAGATATACAAGCTCGCAAGCTTGTAAATCTGCTATTTTTGAAAAAGTGAATATATCTTTTTTTAAAGCAAACATTTGTAACTCAAATATTTGCTTCTGGGTGGTCCCCGGAACAACATATTTTGAGATGTGGGATCCGTGGGCAAATGCATGACATTTTGAGGGGTTCTTGACATGAAAGGTTTGAGAACCACTGATTTAGAAGAAGGATTTGGAAGACACTTATAGAATCGGGTCAAAAACATTCAAAGAATTGCAGAAAAATGTTCAGGATTTTTTTTCTCGAAAATAGCAGAATAGTTAAAGCATAAAATAATGGTTAAAGTGGTTCAAATAATGGATTGCATTTTTATAGCGCTTTTCTAAGCAAGCTGCGAACTCAAAGCGCGTTACAACGGTCCATTCATTCATACATTGGGAAGTGAAGCGGCGAACAGTCAACGTTCTCACTTCCCACATTAACACACCAATGGTGGCAACTGGCGAGCTAACACCAAATCAAAAGTGACAGATTTGCTTTCCCGGTCTAAGCAGATTAAAGTATTATACAGGGAAGAGGTTGATCTGAGGGTGCACTGTGGATCACACTGCAGGGGATCACCTCCTCGCCCTTTCTCTCTCTCTGCCTCTTGTCTGTCTCTCGACCCCCAGCCCACCCCAAGGGCCAAGACGGGTGTAATACTCTACTTAATTGAGAGGAGGCCAGACGGCCAGGGTCTCTGCTGCAGTACTAATCTCCTTTAAACAGACCCCCCCCCCTCTCACACACACACACACACACACACACACACACACACACACACACACACACACACACACCATTAACACCAATGACACCCCGGGTGCCCCAAATGCAGCAGGGCCAAGTCGGCTGTAAACAAGCAGCGGTTATAGGGCAGACAACAGCAAGCCGATAAAGCAGCCTGCAGATGCACTTTCACTCTTGTAATCCTGGCTTAGACTTTGTTCTGTGCCATGTGCTAGCTAGGTGAGCTTGTAGATCTGCTATTTCCGCTATTATGGCGCAGATACGCCATATAAGCTGTACCCCGAGACAGAATTGAATTGTTCGAATAATCATGCTTTCTGAAAAATAATGTAGTACATTTGCCACGCTGGCAGTGCTGGTTTAGACCACCTTAACATAGTCAAGTGCAACAGAGTCATCTGAAATTGTTTTTGATTGAACACCTAACATCCTGTATTGAATTGACACCAAATATTGGATCAGGAATGCGACAAGGAAGTCTTGTTACTGAAGACTTTTGGGAATGTTCTACTTTAAAAAGAAATCACACCCGTGTGAACTGAGCGGTGGTTTACCCACCTCATAGATCATGTGTACCGATTTTTGTGACATTTGAAGAAAATATGTAGGAAAAGGAGCAAAAAGTGTGTTTTGGAGAAAATTCAAGATGGCGGAAAATCTATCCTGGCGCAAATGGGCGTGGCCTATATGGGGAGATGCGTCTTGACCCAAGGAATCCAGGGAAAAAAGAATTTTAATTTTCCGATCTACGGTTCAAGAGTTACGGGGCAAAACGCAAAGTGGGCCGTTATAGCGCCACCATGAGGCCGAGTGATGTAATTATTTTTGGATTCATTCTTAAAATCATTATGAATCTCCTCTCCGAGGTTTGAAACTGTAGCTCCTATGGTTTACGAGAGAAAAATACTTGAAAGTGATTTCTTGCATTGTCCCATTATAAGTCAATGGGGACAATTAAGCGTTGTTTTTTGCCGATTACGTCGGCATGGTAAGGCGGATCGGAACGAAAGGTAATTGCACACCATTCCCGGCAGAGCCGCACATTTTGATGTATATATTGCGCGAGTGGCGTAAATGGTGCGGCACTAGTTACGCACCGAAGTTTAGGCTACATACAGACAGACACGGACGGACGGACGGACGGAGACCCACACACACGGCCACGTATAGGAGCGTTGTGACCACCGCTCAAAAATGACTATAGTGTTTTATATATTTAATTTTAGGCCATGATCCATGAATGCAGCTTTTTCTTTTGCTACAATAACATTTGGAATGATAAAATCCCTGCAAGGATAAAGTATGAAAAGTCAATTTAGACTGCAGCACCCACGTCTCACATCACTCTGGATAGCGGCATCGACTAAATGCTTGAACACAACGTTTCAAATCAATTACATCAGAAATCAGTTTTTCTGACTTCCAACTCGAGATGCATGGCCTCTGTTTCAGAGGCTGTGTGCACAGGAATTCAATCACCAGCCTCCCCAGCTGGGTGGAAACATGCAACACACCCAATAACACATCCCCACACAGAAAACAACAAAGAGGAAATATCTGCATGCATGGAAATAAATGTACACATAACATTTGTCTTTTTCTTCATCCACCATAGTCAAATGTTGGGTTTTTGGTGAGTTTGTCTCCTAATACACTGGTTCTCCAAGTGGATTCCAGGGACTCTGTGGGTTCCTTTATGGGGGTCTAAATTGACCCATACAAGTCTGTAACTCTGACAGTGTACAAATGGAACCAAATGAACCCTGACGGGTTCATTTGGAACCATTTGTACACTGTCAGAGTTAAGTGTAGACCTTGAAATGTGAAAGTTTGAGAAACACTGTCCTAATAGACACAGTAGAGCTTCAGGGTCATTAAACTTTTATTTATATCCTTGGGTAGGCTTGCCAGTAGGTTGGTCAGGTGGCAAAACCAACACCCGCATCGCGTCTCTCCTTCTGCCCTCATCCACTTCACAAGAACATGTAACCAGCACATAATTCAGTCACCTGCAGTGTTGCCATGTCCACTTATTATAAGTGACTTAATGTTATAACCAGTGTTTCTAAGATATTTTCACGTCATGGACACCTAAATTGATCCCCATCTGGACATGTTTTGTGCCAGGGAGCCCCGTACCAGATTTGTGTTGTAATTTATATATATATATATATATATATTTTAAAAATGTTTCGCTTTATTTTCAAGATTTGTTTGAAAATAGCAGATCTACAAGCTCCCAACACGTCGTATCATGCCGCGTTGTGAGCTTGTAGATACTTGTGGCATACAGTATATAGTCGCTTCTTTTGGGCTTGTTTTCATGGACCTGGTTACTTATTTCTCTCGCAAAATCTGGCAACACTGGTCACCTGTCCAGTATTGTTATCGGAGGACGCTGCATCTCTCAGATCTTGTTGATCCAGTTGCGTGTGTCCATCAAAGTACACGCACATTCCAGGCACCAGCAGGATCACACTTTTCTCTTTGGTCTTTTTCATTTTATCAAATCAAAGTGGCTGCCATATTGGTTTGGGCAAGATGTGCCTGCTAATGCATGTACTGAATTGAAGAAGGACTATTACCAGTTAGACGCCTTAAGGGCCGGTAAGGCGCCGCGTCTTGGCCATCTGGTTCCCCTGGCATCACATGGATCTCCATATATGGCAATATTCCCCTGACATCACAGTGAGTGATTATTTACTGACAAAAAGTGCATATATTCAGAAGGGTATCTCTCTGATAAACATCAAATAACACTGTCTGGAACTTGATGATAACGGGTAATGATGATGAATGTCCGTCCTGATGAAGGTCTAAATGACCCAAACGTCAAAACTAAGTTCCAGACAGTGTGGGGGCCTTTTTCTTATGATCATCAGAGATCCCCTTCTTAATTTTTGGCTAGAAATAGCAAATCTACAAGCTTACAACCCGTTAAGGTTGTGACACATTGTGACCTTGCAAATCCAAAATGTTCTCTTACGGGGGTCCCTGGCACAAAACCCTTTCACATGGCGGTCCTTGACATGAAAATGTCTGAGAACCACTGGTCAACGGGTACGTTTTCCAACCCTCTCCACACTACGGAGGAGCAGTGTTGTTTTTGACAGCAAATTTTGATTTTGTTTTAGTCAGTCTTTTGAATAAAATGTCATTTAGTTTTAGTCATAATTTAGTCACCTGAAAAGTATTAGTTTTAGTGTAATTTTAGTCGACTAAATATCATAAGATTTTAGGCGACTAAAGCTACAGTTGATTTAGTCGACTAAAATGTATTTTGGCAGGCCTTGATGGCATCATAATGACTGATTTTACACTTGGTTGTGTGCTGAAAATAGCAGATCTACAAGCTCACAACGCGACGCAGCGCGACGCGTTGTGAGCTTGTAGATCGGCTATTTTCAGCAACACCTGAGAGCTTGTAGATCGGCTATTTTCAGCAACATCTGAGAGCAACCAAACATAAAATTACTCTTCTCCACTAGTCCCTCCCTAACGTTTTAGTCTAGTTTTTATTTTGTTGACGAAATTGTCAATATATTTAGTCTTAGTTTTAGTCACCACAGCTTAGTTTTTGTTTAGTTTTCGTCAGTGAAAAAAAACACAGTCGTCAAACATTTTTCGTCATAGTTTTAGTCGACGAAATCAACACACTAAAATGTATTTTGGCAGGCCTTGATGGCATCATAATGACTGATTTTACACTTCGTTGTGTGCTGAAAATATTTTCAGCAACACCTGAGAGCAACCAAACATAAAATGACTCTTCTCCACTAGTCCCTCCCTAACGTTTTAGTCTAGTTTTTATTTTGTTGACGAAATTGTCAATATATTTAGTCTTAGTTTTAGTCACCACAGCTTAGTTTTTGTTTAGTTTTCGTCAGTGAAAAAAACACAGTCGACAAACATTTTTCGTCATAGTTTTAGTCGACGAAATCAACACTGCGGAGGAGAGCGATGGAGCCGCTCAGCCGCTCAGGGCGGCGCCAGGCTTGGATGCTGCTTCGGTCCAGCGAGGGAACGATCGATATTCCTGAGCCGCCTGCATGCAGGTACGCTGCTGTATCCGCGTATCCCTGCTTGTCGATTCGTTGCTCGCCCATCAGCACAGGACTTGACCGTGAAGACGACGGTAATCTACCATGACTGGTGGTGCTGCAGAGAGCTTGGATTTCAATGAGGGACATTTTTAAAGAAATAACTTCTCTTGGATCTGCCCATGCACCAGTGGCAAGACATAGTCAAGTGAAGTAAAGGTTCTGGTTGCACTGGGTGATCCAGAGTCCCTTAGACAGCTGTACCAATTTAACACGTTAACTACTTTAACCCATTGAGACCTAGAAAAGTCTTCTAAAACGGTTTTCTGAAAAAACCTAGGTTTCTATATCAGTGGTGCTCAGAACTTTCAATGTCAAGAACCCCTAGAATTATATGTATTTGACCACCATCTGATCTCGAAATATTTTGCTTCCAGGGACCCCCGAGAAGCAAAGATTTGAGTTAAAAATGTTTGCTTTTCAAAGAATATATATTCAAATATTTGCAAAAATGTTCAAAAATATAGCAGATCTCCAATCTCATAGTTCCAGGGACCAACGAGAAGCAAAGATTTGAGTTACAAAATGTTTGCTTTTTTAAGATTTTTCTCACTATGAGCTTGTAGATCTGCTATTTCTGAATAGTCAAAGTATAACAAATAATGGTTAAAGTGGTTATGTGACACCGATGCGTTCCCGGTCTTAAGCATTAGTTAAGCATGGCATCCCAATTCCCAGGCTTATCTATAATAAGCTCTGTTGCCATTGCCAAGAGTTGTTGTCCATTTTCAAAATAATTGTTGAAAACTGCCGTGGTTATACGCTAGTGGCTATAGTGTGCCGGCCCAGATGGAACAAGCCACAACAAGCCATAACTACTAGTACACAACTAACTGGTCACACGCACACACAAGAGTAAGTGAGAGAGAGACACACACACACACACACACACACACACACACACACACACACACACACACACACACACACACACCTCTCTATACCTCTGTGCTGTAATGAGGCTCAGGCTCTGACTCTAACAAGTCATGATGGCAGCTGATAAACAACAGCCCCCTCTTCTGGGATCAAATTAAGCCACAGCACCCTCCCCCCCCCACCCCCCACCCCCCCTCTTCCACCACCATCACCACTGTTGTTTCCCTCCCCCCTCATCGCTCAAGCTCTCTTTCCACGTTTCCGGAGTTGATGTGTTCATCAAACACTAACATGTCCGTCCTTCTACACTGAACAGAATGCTGTGTGTGTGTGTGTGTGTGTGTGTGTGTGTGTGTGTGTGTGTGTGTGTGTGTGTGTGTGTGTGTGTGTGTGTGTGTGTGTGTGTGTGTGTGTGTGTGTGTGTGTGTGTGTGTGTGTGTGTGTGTGTGTGTGTGTGTGTGTGTGTGTGTGTGGGGCTTGCAAAGCTATCTTTGTGGGGACCTCATGTCCCCACAAAGATAGTACAATCCAGGGAAAAAACCATGTGGGGACAAATTAATACGTCCCCACAAGGTCTTTAGGGGTTAGGTTAAGGGTTAGGGTTAGGGTTTAGGGTTAAAATGAATGGAATGTCCCCACAAAGATAGTAGACTATGTGTAATGTCCCCACAAAGTAGCAATTGCAAACCTGTAAAATTTGGCTATAAATAGCACGTTGTTACGTGTGCCAGTTTGTGAATGAAAAGCCGCACAAATCACAATATGTGCCGTTCAGTGGTTAAAGACACACAATACAGGCTGGCTGCTGTTGTTACGGGCTGACCCCAGCGTGCTGAAAGACTACAGTACGACGTCTCGCTTGGCAATCTTTATAAATACTTCAATGTTTCTTTACATGCATAAGATTCTCAACTCTAACCCGCTGTTGTTCACGTTCACTTCAACAAGCACTTCAGGCTTTCAAAGCTCCGTGTTGTCAGCCTACACAGTATACACACAGCTGCATGAGCTGGGATAATTAGTCTGCTTTGGAGGGGGTGTACAGTACATACAGTACACTGTACATATTGTCCATATATACAGTGCATACATACAGTACGTACAAGCATGCATTAGGGCATTAACGATAAAGTCAACTGAGTCGACTTCATTAAGTTGACTCCCACCAGGGAAAGTCGAAGTTGAAAAAGAAAATCTATCATTATTTTTGCTCCATGCGTGCGTCTGTACAGCATTCAAACAGTAGGATTGCTTATTGTCAAGGACGGAATGATCCAATATTACAGTGCTACATTACATTTGGTATAACATGGTTCTATTGTGAAAATAGCAGATCTACATGTACTTTTACACCAATTCCAATTTCCCATACTATTACTTCTACAGTACTCCACTACATCTCGGACAGTGTTCGAGTCATACTCCCAGAGCTATGGGGGCCCTACATGGGGGGGGGTCAACGTCTCGCGCGCGTGAAAATTGGCCGTTTTTCGCGGTTTTGATCGCGTTTTTATCGCATTTTATTCGGGTTTCCGCGGGGGTTTTTTTGCTAAACAATCGGGAACGGCACACTACACTTTCCCTTTGCCCCTTTCCACATGCACCAGCCAGCAAGATAGTCTATATAGTTATAGTAGATGGAATTCTTGGTACCAACACTCCAACAGACAGACAACACCAGTATCATATAATCATTCAGTTCCAAAAGCTTTTCAGTTATCTACTTAATTTTACACCACTGTTCTACTACAGCAAGCATTATGGTATTGCTTCCCAAACGTTTTAGCCCGTGAACCAAGAGAAACTAAACCCAAACAAGTAGAAGTGAAAATAGCCGATCTACAAGCTCACAAGGAGTCGCTTCGCGCTGCGTTGTGAACTTCTAGATCTATTTTCAGGACCCATACAATGTGTCCACAACGCTAGCCAAAACAGTGTTAGCTAGCAGCATAGCATCCATCATTACTCCAACTCTAATAGCCACGACTCACTCACCAATTGTTGACTGAGTGACGATGAGACGAGCAGGACGATGTTTAATGCCTTTATAGCCTACATGGTCTTGTCTTGGTGTTCTGTTATATTCCTTTATGCCTGTGTTGTTAATTTCACCACGAGTCCATCAGGGCGCAAGATACGCACTGACGACAGAGTGGACGACCGTTAAAGGCTCGTCCTATGAAAGCCATTTCCTCTCTGCACAGAAGCGCATTTCAAAACAAGAGTCTTTATTTTATTTTTTTCATCTATACAATCGATCATTCAACATGTTTATTTTGAAATTGTCCTGGAAAATAGTAGCCTAATAGCACCTACATGCCACTGAGAGGTTACGTTTGTGTTGATGAGAGCCAGAGAGCGCAGGGGAGAAAAGAAAAAAAAAAAAAAAAAACACTTGGGGAAAAAAAAGAGACCCCATAGGGGTTTTTGACTATGGGGTCCCAGACTTTATCTATGGGGGCTAAGCCCCCATTGGCCCCCACATAACTCGTACCCTGATCTCTGATTCAAATATTGTACTTTTACACCACAACAATTATTTGAAAACTTTAGTTGCTTCCTTTGCAGATCTTGATTATTATTACAAAACACAGTATGTATGCATTTCGGCCATTTGAAAATAGCCGATCTACAAACGCACAATGCGTCACGATGCGACGCATTGTGAGCTCGTAGATTTTCTTTTTTTCAAAATATTTGCATACAGTATGTTTGAAAACTTGAAATGTGACATTCTGAATAATGAGTACTTTTACTTTTGGTACTTTAAAGCTATACTGTGTAAGTTGCTCAACTGGTGGTCTGTAGCAGTATAGCAAACCGCGGTCGCGTTTGCTTTTTTCGTCCGTTTTTCGCTCGCGGACCGGGCCGTCAGACCACCGTGTCCGCCTCGCCTCGCCGAGACGCTTTCAATGAGGTCTCCCGTGTCCTTCTACGAGCAGCGGTTGGGGAGTTACATGCTAGACTACTCCAGTGTAAACACTGCAGTGTACTTCCTGAAGGCGTGTTTCCTAAACCCACCAGAGAGCCCGGCAGTGTATGTTCTGCGCTGTGATTGGCCGGCAGTGTATAACCCTCGCTGTGATTGGCCGGTAGTGTGATGACGCAATTTTTCCGCGAAAACCGGTCCCGGGCAGGGATCATAGAAAACATATAAAGAGAAGGCTTTAGAAGCTGAAAATAACGGAGTGGGGGTTCTAAAACTTTAGCGATTTAACAGCTAGGACCATTTTAAGATTTGTTTTATAAAAAAAGTTACATGGTATAACTTTAAGTACATTTTGATACCAATACTATTGTAATTTCACTGTACTTTTTTTCCTACATAAACAGGGGGTTCCTGGCACAAAATATTTTCAGATGGGGGTCCGTGGCCAAAAACCTATACATTTGGCGGTCCTTGGCAAGAAGAACCACTGGTGTAGGGGAAAAACAGAGGGGACCAAATCCTATCAATGAGCGTTTAAAGGTGATACACCATGTAATTTCACTTTTCCTATTTTAAAACCTTTTTTTGGGGGGTCCCACTAGCACCTTCTATCCTCACAAAGTCCCATTTCTGACTGTTGTGTCTTTCTCTGGTTTTGAGAAGGCGAAGGTTAAAAGTATCCCACGGGTTCTCAAAACAGGCTGTCCAGATTTGCTGCCGATTGTGACGTCATCTGCCGATTGTGACGTCATCACAAAAAAAAATCTAAAAAAATAAAAAAAAATCTAAAAAAAAAATGTTTTGGCAGTTCAGGCCAAAGGTGGTACTGCAGCTGAACATGCTCTGAGAGCCATTCAAAAATGAGAGAGGCTCTCTATTTAGGAGTGGTAATTTAGCCTCAAACCTTTTGAAAAACGTTTTTGGGACATAAACAATATGACATAAATACTTTTTAAATGCATGGTGTATCACCTTTAAGGAAGGAAAGTATACCCAGTATCGTCCTGAACTCTTCATAAACTCAACCGCACGCCTGCATTCACACTCACTTTGCTTTGCATTACACGACTCACCGCCCTGGACCAACACAATAAACACCCCAAGTGAGCCCCAAAGTAGCGAGAATGTTTAACCCATTTAGGCCTAGAATTATTGAATGCTTTAACCAGTGAAAAATAGCAGATATACAAGCTCACAGCGCGGCACCGAGTGCCGCGCTGCGAGCTTGTAGATCTGCTATTTTTGGAAAAAGTTGTGAAAATGTGTGCAAATCTTTGAATATATGTATTTTCAAAGCGAACGTTTGTATTCTTTGTAACTCAAATTTTGCTTCTGGGTGGTCCCTGGAACTAAATATTTTGAGATGGGTGTCCGTGGCCAAATACATATCATTTTGGGGGTCCTTCACATGAAAAGGTTTGAGAACCACTGACATAGTAGTCTCTCAAGAACAGACTAACTGAGCTCCAGTTAAGTGAAAAGGACCTTTTCTTTGACGATGGCTGGCCAGATTGCTGGCATAGAAACATAGGTTTTTCAAAAGAACCTTAGAAGGATTCAAAAGACACTTATAGAATCGGGTCAAAATTGAAATTTTCAGGATTTTTCAAAAATAGCAGATCTACAAGCTCGCAGCGTGGCACTCGGTGCCGCGCTGTGAGCTTGTATATCTGCTATTTTTTAATAGTTAAAGCATAAAATATTGCGTCATAATGTGTTCAGGCCTAAATGGATTAATCACTTTCTTTCTCGAGAAAGAGGAGCATTCGATCAATAATACGTTTGCATTTTAAGGGTGGGAAGAAAAGACAAAAATGTAATTATGCGCGCGCGCACAATCGTTAAGAGACGGCGCACTTCTATATGGATGTGACTTTAAGCAGTGCAGCACCCGGAGACAGATGGGCTTGTTAATGCAGTGATGTTAGTTATGTAAGAGCCGCTATCGCTGCCATCACTGTCCGTCTCTCTGCAGCAGAACAGAGAGGTAGACGAGGATGGACGACGGGGGGGGGGGGGGGGGGAGACGGAGGGAGAGAGAGAGAGAGAGAGAGAGAGAGAGAGAGAGAGAGAGATGGAAGTGTGGAATAGTTCAGGCTTCTAAACTTGTGTGCGTGTGTGCATGCATCCGCATGTATTTATGTGTGTGTCAGTGGCGTCAGTTCAGAAAAAGCTAAGGTATGGCAACATGACTGGTGACTGGCGTGCAAGACACCATGTTGCCATACCTTAGCAACAGGCATGATACATTTATTTTAAGAAGTACATTCTATTTTTCCCACGTTTCTACAGTTTCTTGGGCTGGATATGGCAGCCTGGAATGGTTGTTCAAGTCGAGCGTCGTGTCAACGTCAACGCTGGGAACGCTCCCGTTTTAATCAATGAAGGGTGCTCCACTGCCAACGTCAACATCAACGTCGGACGCTCAAATTCGTTTCATTTTTTGACGCCGCCCGACGCCGGCACGACACCGTCATTTTGGTGGAGCCCTAGCCTTAGTAAACGTGCCACAATTAACAATAATGAATTGCACCTGTGCAGCTGACCTGCGGAACCTGGGAATATACCATTTTGTCAAGATGGGAAGAATACAAGTGTGGAGAATATAATTACAATACCTTGTTAAAGTGAACATTTTGTTAAAAAATTGTTTTCCCCCCCTGGGGGGCAACTGCCATACCCAATTGACGCCCCGTGTGTGTGTGTGTGTGTGTGTGTGTGTGTGTGTGTGTGTGTGTGTGTGTGTGTGTGTGTGTGTGTGTGTGTGTGTGTGTGTGTGTGTGTGTGTGTGTGTGTGTGTGTGTGTGTGTGTGTGCGTGCACGTTGGCAAATATGTGGATGTACAGGCGCGATAGAGAACACAATGGAGCTGAAGGGTGATCTATACTTGGGTACGCTGCCTGTGTCATGCACCGAAAATAGCAGATGTGTCGCAGCGAGCATCAGACTGGGATCAACACGTTTTGACGCTTTGTGATCCTGTCTAGAGCGGATATGACGGCGGATATCAGAGCGGATATTAATATAACCTGTGATCCTCCTCAAAATGACTCCCCTCGGCTAGAGGGAGGCTTCATCAATTTAGCGGCCTACCCATAAAGCTGTGATGTGATGGTGCAGGGTTAGCTCATCTTTAAAATTAAAAAATAAGTCTTGCACTGCTAGACCGCTGCGTCCAATCCGATATATAACCTCGCTTTAGTTGGGGATAGGTGTGGCCTGGACAGGAATCACACTAGTCCAGTGGTTCTCTCAACCAGTGGTCCGGGGACCACCAGTGGTCCTTGAAGGGGTTCCAGGTGGTCCCCAGCTAAATGATGGAGAGTTGGTGACCAAATGGACCCTTATAGATCTTTAAAGTAGGACTAAAGGGGTACTGCACTTTAAAAAGTCATCTTAAAATATTAGTTAATATGTTTATGATGTCATTGTGAGAATGCGCAATTATAAGCCAATCAAATTAATTAATCAATGGATTGGTTTCATTTTATTGCGACCGTCAGGTCGCAGTTTAGTATCAAAACCTCCAGTCTTGGTCAAATACTTCTGTTGGTTTCTGCACTGATCATTTATACAATTCAGCTGTGTTTGCTCGTGTTATCATGATGAGGTCATAAATCAGCCATGCCCAAATATAGATTTTACGGGTTTACATGCTTACTCAGTTATTCGTTATGTGAAAGTCCTATGACGTCTATGATATCTGACATCATCATACATACATTCCCTTTTATGCCCATAAATGGAGATCCCCTCTGTAGAACCAGCCACTGACATCACTGTAATGTCAGGGGAACCAAATCCCTTTTATGCCCATATATGGAGATCCCTGTGATGCCAGGGGAACCAAATCCCTTTTATGCCCATATATGGAGATATGGAGATCCCCGTGTTGCCAGGGTAACCAAATCCATTTTATGCCCATATATGGAGATCCCTGTGATGCCAGGGGAACCAAATCCCTTTTACGCCCATATATGGAGATCCCTTATGTCATCAATATTAAGCCCATATCTGTGAATATCTATGGGTACCAGATGTCTCCATATATGGTTAAATGGTCCGATATACATCACTGGCCAGAAGACCAAGAAATGGTGCAACCTCGCCCTTTGCTTTTCTCCCTTAGGCATCTTACTGGTACTCTCAAGCTGAATAATTGATTACGACCGTAGGGAGCAGTTAGTATCAAAGCCTCCGCCTCATGTCAGTGAGTCAATCACGCCTCCTGTCACGCTCCATATATGGCCATTCATTTATTAGTGAATTCATTTTCCCCTTTGACTTGAATGGGGTAAATTCAAATGGTAAGACAGAATTTGTGTAACGGCACCACACTTTTAATTAATTCTGTCCTTGCCCCTTTTGTGCCCATATATGGAGAGCTGATGTCATCAATATTAGACCCATATCTGGGAATGCCCACATATGTACATATTGTGTCAGTTCCATGGTAACCACTGTGGTTGCCGCGTTGCGAGTCACACTTGCAAATGAATTCCATCCTTGTCCCTTTTATGCCCATATAGGGAGTAGGGATGCAAATTATTGATGAATTCATTAATTGATAACCTTATCGATCGATTAACCATTAATTGATAAGCTGCGTTTTTAGGGCCAAATGGAAAGTTCTTGTCCAAAACCGAAGATGAGTGCAGAAACAGTTGCCTTTATGTATATAATGTTTAACGAGCGTCAACGAGCTTCAGCTGGACACAGACACCTCCTTTGCAGTGCTCAAATGGAGTCTCTCATTTCTCTCTAAAAGCCCTTGAATATGATGCAATATGATTAAACATTACTGTGATTTTGTTAAGATCACACACACCATACCAGTACTGTAACTTTCACTAGGCAAAAAAATTTGCCTTAACGGCAATTAATCGATTTTAGATTAATTCTTAACATAACATCTCCCTAATAGGGAGAATTTATAGGGCGTCTTACTAGTACGAAAAGGGTATAAAAACCACTGCGCTAGTCAGCTCAGAGTGAAAACCGGGCTTTCCGCCAGGTGGAAAAGCACTGTGCTGACGCCAGGTTAACCAAGTACAGTGTGACTCAGTCCGCCGGGGGCCGAGATAAATCGCGGGGAACAGTCTCCAGAGTTGATGAACTCTGCTCTGTCTTCACCCCGTCTCCTCCAATTCCCCCGCATGCCGGGTAAAACAGCCAATACAGCCTCTAAACAGCACAACGGAATAGAGATAAGAAGACTGAGGCAGGCAGAGAGAGACGTCAGTCACGCTGACTATAGGGATAGAGATAGGCAGGCCCGGCTAGATAAATTCATGAGAAAAATGTCGAGTATGTTCCATATGTGTATTAAGGCATTTAGATCGGAAACGCAAATCTGTGTCATGTTAGACTTTAGACCAGGGTTCCCCAATTAGTTTTCCCCAAGGGCCAAATCATGTCTAGGGTACCAAGCCGAGGGCCACAACATTGCAGGGGGCGACGGAGGCGTTCCCGCTACTCCAGTGACAGTTCAGATATCGTCGTTGTCGGGTGAAAATCTTGTATGTCCAAAACCGTTCGTTTTGCATTTATCATTTTAAAAATGATTTAAACTAGTGAAAACAGCCGATCTACAAGCACACAACGCCTCGCACCGCGAGGCGTTGTGTGCTTGTAGATCTGCTGTTTTCACTACTTTTGTGCGACAGCCTTGTATGATTTGCGAAAGAACGTACACATTTGGAGATACAAGATTTCCACCCGACAACGACGATATACTAGTGTTGTTGCTGCTCTCATACCACCATTATTACTGGGGTTGGTGGGGGCCAGACAGAGTCCCCCGCGGGCCGCAAATGGCCCGCGGGCCGCCTATTGGGGAACCCTGCTCGCCTATTGGGGAACCCTGCTTTAGAATTTAACCATTATTATATTCTTTAGCTATTGAAAAATAGCAGATCTACAAGCTCACATGTTGTAGATCTGCTATTTTTGAAAAATCGTATGAACATTTGCGTCTTTGAATATTATTTTTTGACCCGATTCTATACATGTCTTCTAAACCCTTCTTCCAAATCAGTGGTTCTCAAACTCTTCAAGTCAAGGACCCCCAAAATGATATGCATTTGGCCACGGACCCCCCATCTCAAAATATGTGGTTCCAGGGACCCCCCAGAAGCATATATTTGAGTGACAAATGTCGCTTTTTAAAAAGATATATTCAAAGACTTGCAAAAACAAAACAAAATCACGAATTTTCAAAAAATAGCAGATCTACAAGCTCGCAGCGCGGCACTCGGTGCCGCGCTGTGAGCTTGTAGATCCGCTATTTTTCAACAGCTAAAGCATTAAACAATTCCAGGCCCAAACGCATTAATATTTCAACGTGCCCGAGCTCGCTTCGATATTCCATTTAGGAAGGCCTGCCACGTGTAAACACCATGGCGTGTTTTTCGCTTAACTGGGATAAGCCGGCATGCTGATGATGATCGGGAATCGTGAGACTGATGCGCGTACCGGCTTATGCACGCCGATATATTAGCCAGGATAGTGAGTCACATAAAAACCCTTATCCCACTCCTCAGATGGGCGGCGTTGTTTTTTTTTGCCATCTGTGTGACTTCTGTTTCCATGGTTATATGCAGAGTTTCCAGATAATTCTCGCAGACGGACGGGGATATGGAAGCTTATCCCATTGTAAGACCATAAGAGGGATGCAGAAATATTAGCCAGAGCTATGATGATGATGATGACGCAGGGGAGGATGGTGAACGGGTTCATGGAGATATGCAGGCCGGTATAGGAATGTACTGTACTTTACTGTACGAGAGGTGTTATGTAGGCTAGACGAGGGGATTTAATCCATTTAGACCGGAACGCAAATCTGTCATTTGATTATTTTATGCTTTAACTATTAAAAAAATAGCAGATATACAAGCTCATAGCGCGGCACCGAGTGCCGCGCTGCGAGCTTGTAGATCTGCTATTTTTGAAAAATCGTGAACATTTGTGCAAGTCTTTGAATTATCTTTGACCCAGTTCTTTAAATGTCTTCTAAATCCTTCTTCTAAATCAGTGGTTCACAAACCTTTTCATGTCAAGGACCCCCAGAATCACATGTATTTGGCCGCAGACCCCCATCTCAAAATATGT
Organism: Nannobrachium achirus; assembly: GCF_963921795.1. Taxonomy (NCBI): domain Eukaryota; kingdom Metazoa; phylum Chordata; class Actinopteri; order Myctophiformes; family Myctophidae; genus Nannobrachium; species Nannobrachium achirus. Next base: position 9,150,905 of record NC_137826.1, on the reverse strand, counting down.
TGTTCCAGGGACCACCCAGAAGCAAATATTTGAGTTGCAAATGTTCACGTTTGCAAAAATCGCGACGTTTCAAAAATAGCAGATCTATAGTAGATCTGCTATTTTCCAACGGTTAAAACAGGCCTAAATGGGTTAAAGTGATGAAGAGGAAGAGGAGGGACGGAGCCTTCGTGATCTAACCTAGAGGAGAGCGGGCCCGTGCTGCCGTGAGCAGCAGACCCCAAATGTCTTATCTGAAACCAAAACAGCTATCAATTATTCAACTGGTACAGAGAGGGAGGAGAGGAGATGAGAGGAGAAAAGATTGTGTGTTTGTGGAGAGGGGGGCAGAATTTATTTCACTCTTCTGAGTTGTATTCTACAACAAACATATCATTCCAAAACACATTTTTAAAGAGGTGGTGCCATGATTTTTCCCCCCCTCTAAAACATGATTATCAGGTATTATGATTATACCAGGAGGAAGATTTTTTCCCAAAAAGTATACAGAAAGAGTTAAAATTTTGTTTTTATGTGGCCACACCCCCAGTTCATTAAGTATGCA
>NC_137826.1:9135361-9145361 GCF_963921795.1 Nannobrachium achirus | reverse complement strand
GGCGTTGTGTGCTTATAGATCGGCTGTTTTCACTACTTTTGTGCGACAGTCTTGTACGATGAAGCAGGGCTTTACTTTGTGAAAAAAACATACAAATTTGAAACTTGGAGATACAAGGTTTCTGCCCGACAGTGATAAAATGGTGCTTCTGTGCTCAGAAATTCTTAAGTGGTCCGGTAGTTTTTTTCCCCATGATGTAGGCCAGGCCACATGGGTACATCTCATCTGAGCATATAGATCATGTTATTGGCGCTGCATGTTATGACGCCCTTGAGTTTTTTTTCCCGTTTTTGGATGATTGAAAGTAGTGGCTTTGTGTGGGGAAATTGCATAGTGGCCACAGTGGCCACATCTGTAATTGCCATGAAGAATAGTCTGCTGTGAGAAATGGACCTGGGTCAGCGGGGGGAAGGTGGGCTCTCACCAGCAGGTCTCCCAGATTGGGTGGTTATATGCATTTTTGTTGAGTTCTGGGCCAGATTCTATCAAGTGCCAGGGGTTTTATTTATTTATTACATCGGCACTGTCGGGCAGAAACCTCTGTCTGACGGTAAAGTCCTGCTTCATCAAACAAGACTGTCGCACAGAACTAGTGAAAATAGCAGATCTTGTAGATTGGCTATTTTCACTATTTTAAATCAGTTTTAAGATAGATGATGAATACAAAACGAACGGTTTTGGACATACAAGGTTTCCACCCCGACAACAACGATATTATTATTTGGACGGGACAGCGCATAATGATGAACACCACACATAAAATGCTGTGTAAATACACCAGATTTAGCAAGAATGCTGAATTCCATTCATGCTAATTTCCACCCATGAATGATTGATTGCAATTTACTGCCAATGGGTGAATATACTGGATTAATCACATGAACCTTTTCAAATGTAAAAATCTGCTCTACATGGCTCACTATGCATCAAAACATGTTGCAACCCGTTGCCAAGTGACTTGTAGATCGTCTATTTTCAGTAAAGAGATTTGGTGTAGAGGGAAAAAGGGATGTGGCAATAGGAAAAATAAGAGGTATAGGGTTTACTTTAAAGTGGTTTAATTTACTCCAGACTCATATTCTGTATCTGGTCTGGTTTTCAAATTCAGCTTGTGATACAAGCACAGCATGTGCCTGTGCAAACTGTCAAGAATTATTTCCCCAGACTTTGAGGTTAAAAGACTTTTTCAGTGCCAATGGCTGGCCTTCTTCCAACTCTACTGTTGCTGTCATTCAAGGTACTGAGGCTCCAGGGGACTCCCGGCGGTTTGCTGAACAGTCGGATGAAGAAAAAAAAAAGCCCCAGCCCAAAGACTTTCTGCTGGACCAACTCCTTTATACCCCCTAAAAATAGAAATGCATCAATAGGCACATATTGCAGACTAGTGGGGGAAGGATGTCTCCCTCCTCCAAGGCTAAACGAGGGAGGGGAATGCAAGGTGGCTAACAACTTTAAACAGAGATCAGAGGGAGGAATTGAACTCTATTAAAAAGGATAAGTCAGTGGTTATCCAGGATGCAGATAAGGGTATAGACCAGTGGTTCTCAACCTGTAGTTAGGGACCCCCAGGGGGGTCCCCAATTTATTTTAGGGGGTCCCCAGATGATTAACTTAATGCGCAACATTGTTTTCTCTCTCAACAGAAAACAAACCAAGATAAAGTTTAAGTCTACGTATAGAGGGTATATGCACATTTCTAAATTGACAATTTAAGGACTTTTTATACCTCTAAAATGAGTAATTAAACATTGGGCAAATTGTCAAATATTAGATTGAAAATAGAACCGTAAAATGTAATGCCTCAACTCAGTGCTCGTCAGGGTGGGGGGTCCCCAGTTAAAATATGATTATTTTGGGGTCGCGGCCTGAAAAGGTTGAGAACCACTGGTATGGACTATGAGATTAATGGGGGGAGGCAGCCCCTTGGGTTTCTGACAATGTGGCCCCCTGAACAATTTAGTTGAATAGAGATATCAACGTGGAGACTGAATGTGATGGTGAAATTCACAGCCAATGAGAAAAACTACCACCTTTTATACTATTTAAGCCAGGGGTCTTCAACGTTTTCAGGCCAAGGACCCCTTAGCTGAGAGAGAGAGAGAAAGCGGGACCCCCACTATACATATAGTGTATAAAATTGTGTTTCAGATGAAAGATATTCATAGATTTCTTAAACAGCTTAGACTTGTTTGACAGCACTGTCATCATGTTGGAGTAATGTGTATTTATTTTCAGACATTTAACCACTTGAACCGTCAAATACTTTAGTCTGCTCTGCTTTTCCCTCTACAAACCTCTTTGCTAAAAATAGCAGATACAAGCTTACAACGCCTCGCAGCACGAGGCTTGTAGCTTGTTCCACTCAGAATAGGGATGCTAGGGTTCAAGTGTTTCATGTAAAAAACATGATCCTATCGCACAAAGATTTGGCGGCGCCCATAGTAACTCCGAGGACCCCCCTGTTGAAGACCCCTGATTTAAACGGCGGATCAGGAACATCTCAGATAATTTTATGATAGTAGACCTCCCTGTCACATATCACATCGGTTTTCTGCGCCCTCCTCAGGATCCACACATCCTACACAGATGTACGAACCCCCGGGCAAACCGATTGTAGCCGCTATTGGGTCTCTGACAAGAGAACATTTCAGCATTTGTTGATCACTTCCACCAACCACATGTCTCTTCTAGGGACGGGACGATACGCGATATTATCTTTTATCGTGATAAAAAACACTCACGATAATCGTATCGTGGAGATTTAATTTATCGTGATATCGTCCTCCGTCATGAACTGGGATCAATACACCTTTTATTTGCCGAGCTGCATATCCGGTACCACTTAAACTCTCTATAATTGGTAAAAGGTACTTATAATATACATACTTGATACAGTCTTTTTTTCACTCTCTATCAAATGTCTTTGCCAAAGGCAAATGGATTTTGATTATCGCGATAATATCGTAAATCGCGATTTCTTTAGTCACAATAATCGTGATATGACATTTTCTTATCGTCCCATCCCTACTCTTCACTTCCATCCTATACGTGAAAGACTCGATGGAGTTAAAAAATATCATTCAGTCTATTCAAAAACCAGTTGAACTGTGTTTTCTAGTGACCAATCTGACCGTGTCAAATCTCACTTGTCATTTAGTCAAATCTCACAAATGTCCCCTTTGAAGGGGGCCTGCAGGCTGCGGTTCTTCTAAACCCATTTAGGCCTGAACACATTATGACGCAATATTTTATGCTTTAAATATAAAAAAATAGCAGATATACAAGCTCACAGCGCGGCACCAAGTGCCGCGCTGCGAGCTTGTAGATCTGCTATTTTTGAAAAATCGTGAAAATTTGAATTTTGACCCGATTCTATAAGTGTCTTTTGAATCCTAAGATTTTTGGAAAAAAAACATGTTTCTATGTCAGCAATCTGGCCAGCCATCGTCAAAGAAAAGGTCCTTTTCACTTAACTGGAGCTCAGTTAGTCTGTTCTTGAGAGACTACTATGTCAGTGGTTCTCAAACCTTTTCATGTGAAGGACCCCCAAAATGATATTTATTTGGCCACGGACCCCCATTTCAAAATATCTAGTTCCAGGGACCACCCAGAAGCAACATTTTAGTTACAAACGTTCGCTTTGAAAATACATAATATTCAAAGATTTGCACACATTTTCACAACTTTTTCAAAAATAGCAGATCTACAAGCTCGCAGCGCGGCACTCGGTGCCGCGCTCTGAGCTTGTAGATCTGCTATTTTTCACTGGTTAAAGCATTCAATAATTTCTAGGCCTAAATGGGTTAAAATACCCAAATCATCCCCAGTGCTCAGTGCATTGGGGACTACGGTACATCGAGATCGTCCTCGCGTCAGAATTTGTCAGACCACCAGGCGTAGTTTGCATATATTTAAAATAACATAGCACTTTTATTCAAAGCACTTTATGTGCATTACAGTCGTCCCATTCACAAACAGGCTGTGGAGGAAACCATGCAAGGCGCCGACCTGCTCTTTGGAGCTGAGGGTTTAATAGACTTTTTCAGTGCCAATGGCTGGCCTTCTTCCAACTCTACTGTTGCTGTCATTCAAGGTACTGAGGCTCCAGGGGACTCCCGGTTTAAGTGCCTCGCTCAAGGACACTCCATCACTGACCCAGGGGGAGACGGGGATCGAACCTGGGTGACATTTAGATTCCCAAGAGGCCGCTCTACCACCTGAGCCCATGCCGCGTCAGACACGAGCAGGGACGTGCTGGGCCCCTGATTCAGCCCGGGAAAAAGAGTTGGAGAGGCCCTCATTGCGCGCTATAGAGAGAGATCTCTCTCTATAGCGCTGCTGCTACACAAATTGATTTGCCACAGTGACAAGCCAGTGGGCTTGTCGGGGGAAACCTTGTACCGTATGTCCAAAACCGTTTGTTTTGTATTTATCATTTTAAAAATGATTTAAACTAGTGAAAACAGACGATCTGCAAGCACACAACGCCTCGCGGTGCGAGGCGTTGTGTGCTTGTAGATCTGCTGTTTTCACTACTTTTGTGCGACGGCCTTGTATGATGAAGCAGGGCTTTGCTTTGCGAAAAAATCTACAAATTTGAAACTTGAAGATACAAGGTTTCTGCCCGACAGTGACGATTTACTTTGTTGGCCACCCTGCCCCCAAAATGGAACGAAGGCCGACATTTTATTTTAATTTTTTCCCCAATGGCCAGCACGTCCCTGGACACAAGCACAAAAGTGTCTCTCAGTCTTTCTTCTCTGTACTGTGTTTTCTGAAAATGAAATCATCCTCAATCAGCAACACAACAGGTACCTATCGTTCATTTCCAAAATCAAGAGCTGCATTGATGGCATCGTCTTTATTTGTGAAGCATCTGAAACCTAACCGAAGACACATAACTTCATCAACATTAACAGTTACCATCTGAAGAAATTAATCATATTAATCATTATTTAATAACGATGAGCACAAGATGAACTTCAGATGAACTGCGTTTGACATCCCTAACTGGTCATTCATTTCTAAAGGCCGGTGTGGTATGCAAGTTACTATGAAAAGCTCCACCGGCTGTCTGTCCGTCCGTCACGTCACACTTTTGCCCCTATTCTTATCTCTGCCACCGTTGGCCCTATCGATGCCAAACTTTGCACACACACCCCTTGGATGGCAAATCACAACCTCCAGCCCTGCTTTCTCACATGGCCCTCTTCTAGCGCCACCATCAGGCAATTTTTGCAAAACACATTTTTGGACACTGCTCCTACAGATTTTGGCCTAAAATCACGCAAAGTGGTACACGGTATCTCTAAAGTCATGTCATCAACATGGATCTGTCCCATTTCCCATATTCCCTCCTGACTGGCTACGATATTGCCTTCTAAAAGTTTGTGTATGCGACATGACGGTCGCTTATCTCCCGATTAGGGAGTCTTAATGTTTGTAGAGTGTTTTTGTTTGTATTTTTATTCAACAACGTTTGCAGAGAGAGGAGTCAGTCGAGGTGGTTCTACTAAGCATGCATTCTGGTCACCACCCCAGGGATCTTTTCCAGGCGCGCCCAGCTGGGAGGAGGCCACGGGGTAGACCGAGGCCCAGGTGGAGGGATTATATATCCATTCCACGCTGGCCTGGGAACGCCTCGGGATACCCCAGGCAGAGCTGGCTTAACCCTGCAAGACCGAATTAATTTCTACTGGCCAAAAAAAACTAATCACAGGAAAATGTAATGTTAAAAGATTAATAATGTTTTTGTAAGGTTGTATAGCCATAAATCATAAATCATGCTCTAATTTGCATTTTGGGGATATTTTTCACAATAATAACATATGTACATGTTCTAGACATTCTAATGATCACGAAAAAATATATTACAGGCATTTTACTTATGTTTTAGTGAGGAATAGCTTCAGTTAAAAAGTGAGATGTTTGTCTGAATTTCAACTTCTCTGGGAGGTGTGAATGTCAGCCTCTGTGGGGGGTATTTATATGCAAATATCGTGGCCAATGGCATTGTAATACTAAACAATAGGATTTAATGGTGATGTTAATGTGAAAAAAGAACATGAAAACTAACTATAACATTTTTCTTAAAATGATTTAAAATAAATTGCCAAAAAGCAACGCTGGGCCTTGCAGGGTTATTGCGGCCAAGGAAAAGGGAAGTCTGGGGTTCTCTGCTGGAACTGCTACCTCTGCGACCCGCCTTCGGATAAAAGCGGATGAATATGGATCAATTGAAGATATGTCGCAGGTTCTGCATTATTAATGCGATTCCCCACGGTGAAAATAACCGCTCTAAATATTCCCCCAGCGTTATGAAGGAATCTGCCTGGCTGTGACCTTGGCATTTGGCCAGATGACCGGTTGTAAAGGTCATTGATTTGTTGTTGCTCAAGTAGGATTACACTTGATTGTCTATTGATTGTTATAAGCCGTATATGACTGTAATCCTGACTGAACGTGTGTTTCTGCCTGTGTGTGCATGCGTACATGAGTGCCTGCATGCCTGCCTGCCTGCCTGCCTGCCTGCCTGCCTGCCTGCCTGCCTGCGCACGCACGCACACACACAGACACACACATGCGCATTTGACCGTGTTTTTCATATTATTTGTCGGGTGGAAACCTCATTATGTCCAAAACTCTTACTGTTCAGGATTCTAAATCCAAGGATTTCAAAAAGATAAAAAAATAGCCGATATACAAGTTCAAAATGTGCCGCAGTGCGACGTGTTTTGAGCTTGCAGATCGGCTATTTTTTTGCTACTTGTGTGTGACACTGTAGTATGATGACGAAGTAGGCCATTAAATTTAAGGGGAAAAAAATAAGAGGTTTCTGCCCGACAGTAACAATATGCACGTGCGTGCACTGTTTTGTGGGGTTATGTTCCGTGTCCTTCTGTGGGATTTGCCTAAAGCTTGTAGCAGAGATGTAATTGACGACGATATCGAGTCCATTCCAATCATCAAACCTTCATAATGATTTCACTGTGGCAGTAATAATATATCCACGTCTTGCACACAAAGTGCCCCATTCCCCATTGTGCTCTGCTGCCTAATCTGAGAAATCTGCCCGTTGCCTTGGGATGTTGATACTGCACCAGCACATTTGGATCCATCTCAGCGCTCAATTACAAAGCCATTTGGTGCTTCACGACCCACATGAGCCCCCTGTCACTAATCCATATGTTATTATCAAACTACCAAGACCACCGTAGACGCTAGTAAACAAACACGCGCGCGCACGCACGCACACTAGGGATGGGACGATATGAAAATGTCATATAACGATTATTGTCACAAAAGAAATCGAGATTTACAATGTTATCGTGATGATCAAAATCCATTATCCTGGGGCGGAACATTTAACAAAAAATAGCAGGTCTACAAGCTCACAACGTGTTGCAATGCGACGCATTGTGAGCTTGTAGATCGGCCATTTTTTGGCAAAGACATTTGATAGAGAGTGAAAAAAAAGACTATTAAGTATATATATATATATATATATATATATATATATATATATATATATATATATATCAAGTACCTTTAACCGATTATGGAGAGTTTAAGTGGTACCGGATATGCAGCTCGGCAAATGAAAGGTGAATTGATCCCAGTGCATGACGGAGGACGATATCACGATAAATTGTGTTTTTTATCACGATAAACGATAATATCGCTTATCGTCCCATCTAATCCCTAGCGCACACACACACACACACACAGTATGCTATATAGCCTACAGATACACAACACAGACCCAGATGGGCAGAGACACACTCTCACACGCACACACACACACGCACACGCACACGCAACCACTAACACAAGCCCCTAATTGGATCATTGTTTGACAGTTGAATTTATTGAATCTGGCAAGCAAATGTTCCGTACATCAACGTCAGCTCAGAGCCATATCCATTGGCAGCTGGTACGTTCCAAAATATACGAGGAGGATGGGTGAAATCGACATATATTTTTAATAAATAAGTGACAGAAATTAAAGCCTATATGTCGACTACATGGAGCATTTATTCATCATAAGGATTGACACACGCCTACTCTCGCCAGCTGTCTGAGATAGCGAGGGTTGTGACAATGTTCATCATGACACATTTATCCGCAATTAAGACGAACTACAAAAGCAGCCTCAGATGACGTACATTCAGAGCAGGCCTGTCACAATTCAATTATATAATCGCCTATTCGCAATTATTTGAGATAATCGCAATTAGTTTGCATAATCCTCACAATCGTTTCCATGTTGAAAGGTTTTCATACATTTTCAAAACATTGCGGAAATAGCAGATCTACAAGCTCTTGTAGATCGGCTCATTTCTACTATTTTTTTATTTTTTTGGAAAGTATAAAGTTATTAAATATGTTATACTATTCATTTGTATACTTTAAGTTCTTTGTCTTCTGTCCTGTGGAATTGTTTGCTACAAAGCCTAAAAGGCAAGCCAAACAGAAATGTGATTTCCAATTTTTACATTTATTTTAAATAAATGACAATGACAATTAATCGTCAAGTAAAATGTCATGATTATCGTGATAGCCCTAGCTACTTCTGTGTGTGTTTTTCATTAGATGTGATTAATGTGTCAATTCACTGAAGTCAGAGCTTGACATTTAAACCAAACAATAGGTCTAGGTGGAGGCTTAAGAGTCTAATCAGGTCAAATCTCTCAGCTATTCACTCAGCTCCAAGTTGGGGTAATATACTCTCTCCCGCTCTCTCTCTCTCTCTCTCTCTCTCTCTCTCTCTCTCTCTCTCTCTCTCTCGCGTGTGCGTGTGTGTGTGTGTGTGCGCGCGCTAGGGGCATTAACGAAAAAGTCGACAAGTCGACTCAGTCGACTTCATTACACAAGTCGACTCCCACCAGAGAAAGTCGAAAGCCGAAGTTACTTTCTATTGTGAAAATAGCAGATCTACATGCTCACAACGCCTTGCGATGCGAGGCGTTGTGAGCATGTAGATCGGTTATTTTCACAATTTCTGCCTCTATATATTTGACAATTTGGACAATGTTTAATTTGCCATTTTAGAGGTATTAAATTGGCACTTTAGAAATGTGCAGATACCCTCTATACACTTAAACTTTATGTTGGTTTGTTAGAGTTGAGTGAGAAAACAATGTTTCACATTAAGTTAATCATCTTGGGACCCTCCAAAATAATTGGGGGGGTTGTGTGTGATTCGTCGAGTCGCCTTGCAAAAATCACAAGTCGTTAATGCCCTAGTGTGTGTGCGCGCGTGAGCACGCGCATGTGTGCGTGCATAGTTCCATTCTTAGTCCAATTTTGTGACACATTTTGGATGACAACAACATCCTTCCCACCGCCTCAAGCTGTGATGGAGGGTTTGTTTTTGTCTGCTTCTGGCTGGCTTTAATGTTCCTACACAAGTCTTGTTGTTTCAATAACAGTGACTGGCAACTTTCCCTTCAAATATTGCTATTGATTTATGAATTCATGAAAAAGACCTTGAATTAATTACATCTTATCATGGCTTATCAGAGAGACTATGGCTGTCACGATTATGACATTTTGCACGACGATTAATTGTCACTCAAATAATTGCGATTAACGGTTTATTTGTGTTTATGTCGTTGACAATTACATTTCTGTTTGGCTTTTAGGCTTTGACGTTGCACATGGTATGACACATAAACCTAAATGTACAAAGAAGTTACTGACATATTTTACAACTTTATACTTAAAAAAGAACCTTGATAGTGGAAATAGCCGATCTACAAGCTCACAACGCGTCGCGATGCGACGCGTTGTGAGCTTGTAGATCTGCTATTTCCACTATTTTTGACTTTTTTATAAATATATGAACATTTTTCAACATGGAAACGATTATGACGATTATGAAAAATAATCACGATTATGTCAAATAATTTGCGTCACACATCACCATTTCCCATTTTCCAGGCAGAGTGGGATGGTTGATGAGAGAGTGAGTGACAGAGAGAGAGAGGCGAGAGGGGGG
>NC_137826.1:9063268-9135161 GCF_963921795.1 Nannobrachium achirus | reverse complement strand
GCACACACACAGGTCTAAGGTATAAGTATAGACTATATTTTGTATCCCTGCTGTGTGTGACAGGATCACAGCTGTTAGGGGGCATTTTCATTCCCCACATGGCCTGCACCGCCAGCGCGCCACAGTGGCAAGGTCATTGTGTCAAAGCCCCGATCAAATGGACATGCATCAAATCAACATGAAAGCAGACAGGTGTCAGGCGTTGTAGCCGGAGATCACGGTGGGTTTTTTTCTTGACTCCCTGCCAGGCTCCTGTAAGCCTGTCCCCAGGGAGATGCCCCCCTTCCTCCTTCCCTGGTACCAATGTCATGCACCACTCAGTCAGTCACCCCCCAGTGGCGTCAGTTCAGAAAAAAGCTAAGGTATGGCAACATGACTGGTGTCCCAGCTCATGTTGCCATACCTTAGCAACAGGCACGATGAAAAGTACATTTTATTATTTCCCACTGTAGCCAAAGGTATGGCAGCTGCCATAGCTTTGCATACCCAATTGACGCCTCTGGTCACCCCCTCCAGAGGTTGCAAAATAGCAGTTCAAATATTCTGCTGCGCTGTTCGAAGCAGCGTGCCACCCAAGCCAGTGTTACGCGCTTACGGGTAGATAGGCTGCTATACCCGCACCGCACACATTCATAGCCTACTTCTGTGCGAGCGCCGCGCGCGCACACACGCACACACACACACGCACGCACGCACACGCACGCACGCACGCACACGCATGCACACCAGCCAGCCAGCCCAAGTGCCTACAAACTGCAGTGCGGCAGCTATTTTAAGAATAATTTTACACGATGTGGATAAATATTTAATTCCAGCAGAATATTTACCCCCCCCCCCCCCCCACCCACCCCGCACACCCATACACACACACAGACACCACGCACGCACGCACACCCTCCCATCACAGACATGATAAGGACGGTCAGTAGACCTACCTACTCTACCTATGGGCAGCAGTGCCCATAGGGGCGTCATTTGGGGCATCAGGGGCTGGCAATGACCTATGTTCACATTTTACCTCAGATTCAGAATTGTTTCTTGCAGATTAATCTAAACATTTTCTCCTTTCGCCCCCAAACAAATAGCGAAAATAGTGGATCTACAAGCTCTCAAGGCGTTGCTTGGCAAGGCGTTCAGAGCTTGTAGATACACTATTTTCACTAATTTAGAAATAGAGTGGTAGAACTTATTTTTTGCCACCCAAATTACGCCTCGATCTGCCCTGTGCCCTCTGCGCCTCTCAACAAAATTACTAATTTGTAGAAACTCAGCACAGCAAACAGAAGGGACAGCTCCCTCACAGTTCAATGTTACATTTAAAACACAAAAACATCGGCAAAGAAGCACACACAGTCACACACACATATCCACATCAAGTAGACCATAATAACAACATGGGATGGAAATGATCCACTTACCGCGCCTAAACATATTGGAGGCGGTTGTTTTGACCGTTAGGTGGAGGCTATTTCAGCTTGAGTCTCATCCTGATCGCGCTGGGCTGGAGTCTGTCTTGGTGTTGTTGGATGGAAGAAAACAGCTCTGATCAAATCTGTCCAAAATTCCTTTGATCCCCTCTCCTCCTCCCCGCGTGTCGGTCTTCGCTATTAGTGAAGAAAGGTTGATGAGATGTTGTTGGTCGATATAATTCAGAGGAAACAGAAACAGCAGCCACGGACACACTTCCACCAAGGAGGGAAACAAAAAGTTCCTTCGACTCGTCCACAATCGATTTGAATTGATACGAAAAAAGATAGATAAATAGGCCTACACCAAAAAATAGACTACCAGTCTGTCTGAGTCTGGAGTCTTCTCGCCAGGCGCGCGGCGGATCGGACGCGCAGCTGTTTTTAAGGATGTGTCAACTCACCACCATCTGCTGACATGAATGATAATAATTATTGTGTGGATTTACAGCCTAGATAAAGCCGAGACAGTTTGAGAAGAGGTACGTGCTATACCGCTTCTTCTGGCCGAAAAGAGAAAATAAGTTCCCCTCTGCGTTCAACGCCATGTAGCAGCTGGCTGGCAGCTGATGAGAGTCCCGTCCAGTCAGTGTGAGTGTCCGTCTACTCTACACTACAGTACAGTGTCTCCGTTACCGCTCAGCCTCCCTCATGTGGCGAGAGTTGACGGATGGAAACCAGCGGAGAAAGATGCACTAGGCAGCAGAGAGAGAGAGAGAGAGAGAGAGAGAGAGAGAGAGAAAGAGAGGGGGGGAGAGAGGAGGGAAAGGGAGAGAGAGAGAAAGAGAGGGGGGGAGAGAAGGAGGGAAAGGGAGAGAGAGGGAGGGAGGGAGAGGGGGGAGAGAGAGGAAGGGAGAGAGGAGGGAGGGAGGGAGGGAGGGAGAGAGAGGGAGAGGGGGGGAGAGAGACACATACTAGCTCTCTCTCTCTCTCTCTCTCTCTCTCTCTCTCTCTCTCTCTCTCTCTCTCTCTCTCTCTCTCTCTCCATCTCCCTGCCACTAGGCTGTCTTTCTTGTGTCTGTGAAATTCAGTGAATTCATTATGCATTATTGTTGTTGGCATTGGAAGTTATACTTGAACAAACGTGTCTCGGTTTCCAAAGGGAGGCTGTAAAGTAGGAAATGATAGCTAACAGTAAACAAGACAGAGCAACCTGCGCTTGTGTGCCTGTGTGCGTGCATGCGTGCGTGCGTGCGTGCTGTGCGTGCGTGTGTGCGTGTGTGTGTGCGTGCGTGTGTGCGTGCGTGTGTGTGTGTGTGTGTTAATAAAGGATCTGGGTTGCTGTGGACACTCAAAGCCTCCACTGTGGTTTAATGGGTCTCTCTCTCCTCTCTCTCTCTCTCTCTCTCTCTCTCTCTCTCTCTCCTCTCTCTCTCACACACTCTCTCTCTCTCTCCTGAGACATCTGCCTTATCCACAACCCTGGGCTGCTGCTACACGGTGTCCCACATATTATTCTATTTGCATGCACAGCTATACTTCAGAAAGTATTTACTTTGGTGAGCAACACACTTGGATGCTGTCCATCCATTGTTGTAAGGAAAGGATCCTGTTGAAACTGCACCACATCTTATGAGTTATATACTGGTAAGGGGCGTCACAATTAAGGGGTAGAAAGTGGGACTGAGTTACTGGGGCCCAAGGTGGAGGGGCCCTAATAACTTTATCTATTGAAAAATAGCAGATATACAAGCTCACAGCGCGGCACCGAGTGCCGCGCTGCGAGCTTGTAGATCTGCTATTTTTGAAAAGTTGTGAAAATGGTGTGAAAATCTTTGAATATTATGTACTTTTTAAGCGAACATTTCTAACTCAAATTTTGTTTCTGGGGGTCCTAGGAACTAAATATTTTGAGATCGGGGTCCCGTGGCCAAATACATATCATTTTGGGGGTCCTTGACATAGGTTTCTTGCGCACATTTTCACGATTTTTCAAAAAATAGCAGATCAACAAGCTCGCTGTGAGCTTGTATATCTGCTGTTTTTTCAATGGTTAACATTCATGGGGGGCCCCGCAGTGAATCCTTGTACCCAGGGCCCAGTCACACCCGTGGTGTGACGCCCCTGACTGGTGCCTGTAGTAGGCGAGGTACAATGCGTCATCATTCGTCTGATGTGTGTTCTGATTTTGGAGCTTGTCACCTGACGGGATGGCTTGACTGAGCTTTGATGAAACATCTCATTGAAGTTTATTTGCGGCTGTTGGGTGGAAGTGTATACTTTTCTTTCCTATCTATCATCCTCTGTAAAAGTCCTTGGCGAGACACGATTGGTTGTCTACAGTACCCTGCCCAGAGGAGAGCTCACAGCAGGGGTTGGCTGTGACAGGGGACTACACTAACATGCGTGCACTGTCTGTGCACAACTGCACAAGTATATTATTTATTGATAGCTTGTACGTATGTTCACGCTCTCAGGGACACTGTTAAATAAATTATTAAAGTTAAACAAGTATGGATCTATAAATCCATCATTAAAATAAGACAAAGAGACCAAAGGACGTATATCTTAGATTGCTGTATTTTAAGAGAGCAGACAAGGAAGACAGACAGTGAGCTACCATAGCGGCAGCTTTCTAAATCTCTCTCTCCTCCAAGATGGAGGAGAACAGTATATAAAGAGTACAGTTTATGACAGTAAGAATCGTGGGACTCATTCATTTGTTCCCAGATCATAACAAGGAAGAAAGACAGTGACATTATAACAGTAGAAGTCGTGGGACTCATTGATTTGTTCCCAGATCATAACAAGGAAGAAAGACAGTGACATTATAACAGTAGAGTCGTGGGACTCATTGATTTGTTCCCAGATCATAACAAGGAAGGAAGACAGTGAAGACAGTGACACGTAGTGTTGGTAATTTTCCAGCACTAGTGACATACAGTATATCATGATTTCGTAAGCCAGGGCAACCAAAGTTACTATGAACTGTAATCTTTTAGCCTGAACCCAGAGTATCCGACCAAAATGTGGTCTCTTATACTGTAAGTTCAGTTCATAATATATATTATATGGTCATATGATCCTCATACACAAATCATGAATTATGTATCATAATTCTTATCTTATCAGACACAGAGCAGATATTAGGGCCAGCAGCTCATTGCTGCCCAATAGGGATGGAACGATATGAAATCATGATCATGATTATTGTAACAAAATAAATCGCGATTTACGATATTATCGCAATAATCAAAATCCATGATCCTGGGGCGGAACGTTTGCCAAAAAAATAGCAGATCTACAAGCTCACGTCGCGTCGCAACGCGTTGTGAGCTTGTAGATCGGCTATTTTTTGGCAAAGACATTTGAAAGAGTGAAAAAAAGACTATCAAGTACATATAAGTACCTTTTACCAATTGTAGAGGGTTTAAGTGGTACTGGATATGCAGCTCGGCAAATAAAAGGTGAATTGATCCCAGTGCATGACGTAGGACGATATCATGATATATTAAATCTCCACGATACGATTATTGTGAGTGTTTTTTATCATGATAAACGATTTTATCGCTTTTATCGTCCCATCCCTAGGTCGCGGTTTAGTATGTGAAACGGCACATGCTGACTCCGTCTGGACGTGTACACTTTATGGGTTTGCTGCTCTGACATCATGCTCTGACATCACTGTGATGTCAGGGGAACCACACTAAAATAATCCCTTTTGTGCTCATATATGGAGTTCCCTGATGTCATCAATATAACAGGACTTCATATGGGAATGCTCATATATGGAGGCTACATCGGCCACATACCACACATCTGTGTGGCTGGTACTACAAACAGGGATCTCCATGTATTGGGCATAAAAGGGATTGTATGTATGATGTCAGATGTCATAGACGTCATAGGACTTTCACATAACGAATAACCGATTAAGCATGTTTGGGCTCTCACAGCATATCTCCATATACAGTACTTGGATCTCCATATATGGGTAGTACCAGGGGTCTCCATATATGGGTAACTGGTCCGATATACATCACTGGCCAGATGGCCAAGACACTGAGGCGTCTTACTAGTTTTATTTATCTTGGATTGGTTCTTGATTCTTAGGGCCCCTGACACACTGCTAGACAGGGATGTGCAGAGAATAGGCATTTGCATTTCTTTCACCATAGTGAAAGCGCAGGGGCTGAAGCCCCCTTTGATTGCGACCGTCAGGGAGCAGTTTACTATGAAAACCTCCACCGGCCGTCCGTCCGTCCGTCCGTCCGTCGGTCACACGTCACACGTCACACCTTTGCCCTGCTCATATCTCCGCATCAGTATGACATCACACCACATGTGTACACAAACCTTTGTGTACGTTGCTGTGGCAACAGTCTGTTGTTGCTGGTTTGTTAGTGTACGTTAGCAACCACCTTAGCAACCATGGTTTTACCCTAGCAACCAACTGTTTACCCTAGCAACCAACTGTTTACCATAGCAACCATGTTTTTTTACCCTAGCAACCAACTGTTTACCATAGCAACCAGATACGCAGAGCAGGGATCTCCATATATGGGCATAAACAGGTGACATCACACTGATGTCAGATACTCAGAGCAGGGATTTCTCCATAATATATGGGCATAAAAGGGATTCTGTTAGGGATCTCCATATATGGGCATAAAAGGGATTCTGTTAGGGATCTCCATATATGGGCATACAAGGGATTCTGTTAGGGATCTCCATATATGGGCATAAAAGGGATTCTGTTAGGGATCTCCATATATGGGCATAAAAGGGATTCTGTTAGGGATCTCCATATATGGGCATAAAAGGGATTCTGTTAGGGATCTCCATATATGGGCATAAAAGGGATTCTGTTAGGGATCTCCATATATGGGCATAAAAGGGATTCTGTTAGGGATCTCCATATATGGGCATAAAAGTCGCTTATCTCCCGATTAGGGAGTCTTACTGGTGTCTATGTGTGCACGTGCCTGCTGCTAGCGTCAGACACGCACGTGATAAAACGCACTGCAAATTGGATGCGTCAAAACCTGTTGACGCCATCTCTCAAGGCCGTGGCCCGTGACACACTGAAAGCGTCACTGACGCAGAACACGAGAAAAGGGGTTACCTTTCTCCATCTCAGTTCAGAAAATAGAACCGAACTCTGAGAGGGCGCCTCCAATTGACATCTCCGTTGTAAAAGAAATGTGTTTGTTTGATCATACACACACACATCTGACACTTTGCAGTGTGTGTCAGGTGCTTCAAAGTTCAGTTCTATTTTGGAGTGTCAACGCATGGCACAGGCTGAGGCCGTTTGAAATGAGTTGGAGCCATTGGCGGAAAAAGTATTACATTTTTTTACCTAAGTAAAGGTACTGTATCAATACGGCTACAGTATATCGTCGTTGTCGGGTGAAAAACTTGTATGTCCAATACCGTTCATTTTGCATTTATCATTTTAAAAATGATTTAAACTAGTGAAAACAGCCGATCTACAAGGACACAACGCCTCGCACAGCGAGGCGTTGTGTGCTTGTAGATCTGCTGTTTTCACTACTTTTGTGCAACGGCATGTTTGATGAAGCAGGGCTTTATTTTGTGAAAAAATTACAAATTTGAAACTTGGAGATACGAGGTTTCTGCCCGACAGTGACGATGTGTAGAAATACTCTGTTACAAGTAGAAGTCCTGAATTCTACATTTATTTGAGTAATAAAAGTAATAAAAGTACAAAATGTACTTAAAGTACCAAAAGTAGAAGGACATTGTGCAGAATGTCCCAAGTTTTCAAATGTAGAACATGTCTAAAAATCCTTTGAGCAGATCTACCAGCTCACAATGCAGAGAAAGCTCTTTTTACTCTCTTTTTTCCCTCCCTTGACGCGTGTCATGGCCTTTCCAGTGTGTCACGGCCTTTCCTGTGTTTCATTCTTGCTGCTGTTGCTGCTGACACCTGAACTTCCCTCGGGGGATCAATAAAGGTTTATCTTTATCTTAGCATGCCAGGTTCTGTTTGGCTTATTGCCAGACGCCATTGAACCGTTTCTTAAGGCGCTTACATAGTGTTAAAACAGGGAGATGACCCGGTACACGGATGGAGGGTCCAGTGGGCGGCCCGCAGACCTTTTCCTTTCATAGTCCACTACTCAACATTTCTGATGGACAGTCACATGATGACATGATGCAGTGTTGATTTCGTCGACTCAAACTATGACGAAAACGTAATAAAAACAAAATAAAAGCTATGATGACTAAAACTATATGACTAAATATACTGTCACGTTCGTAAACTAATGAAAACGAGGCTAAAATGTTAGGGAGGGACTAGTGGAGAAGAGATCCAGTAGAATTAAAAATCAAACATTTTTTTTTACATTTGATTACACTCTGAAAATAGCAAATCTACAAGCTCACAACACGTCGCGCTTCGACACGTTGTGAGCTTGTAGATCGGCTATTTTCAGCATGCAACCAAGTGTAATATCTGCCATTACGACGCCATCAAGGCACCGCCAAAATACATTTAGTCGACTAAATCAATTGTAGATTTAGTCGACTAAAACTAGACTAAATGTCAAAACTTTCAGATGACAAAAAAAAATTGACTAAAACTAAATCCAAATTTGCACTGTGGTGATGTAGACCTACAGGACTGCTAGATGTGGTCTTTGGGTCTGGTATGTCCAGGCGGACCCTGTGGAAGAACATACGCAGAGTTGAATTGGACCAGGGACATGCTGGGCCCCTGATTCAGCCTGGGAAAAAGAGTTGGAGAGGACCTCATTGAGATCTCTCTCTATAGCGCTTCTGCTACTCAAAGATTTGCCATTTCAGATCATGACAAGTGACAAGCCAGTGGGCCAATTACTGTACATGAGTTATATTTCGTCGTTGTCAGGTGGAAACCTTGTATCTCCAAAACCGTTTGTTTTGTATTTATCATTTTAAAAATGATTTAAACTAGTGAAAACAGCAGATCTACAAGCACACAACGCCTCGCACCCGCGAGGCGTTGTGTGCCTGTTTTGTGCAACGGCCTTGTATGATAAAGCAGGGCTTTGCTTTGCGAAAAAGCCCGACAGTGATGATTTACTTTGTTGTCCGCCCAGCCCCAAAATGGAACGAAGGCCGACATTTTTTTTTAATTTTTTTTCCTAATGGCCGGTCTGGACCGGCCGGGAATGAACCGGCCGTTCGGGAGTTGTCCCGCTTTTCCCAATGGCCAGCACGTCCCTGCCAGTGCCAGACGTGTCATTTTCTTCCAAGATCATTTTGCATAATCTGGCTCTTGGCGGTGTGTTTGAGGTGTTGTAGATTTGTTGTCGATGACTCCGCACCTCCCACGCAAGGACATCGGTTTGCTCTTGGGGAGAAATTACATTTCCAAGGCTTTTGGTCCACGATGGTGTGCACGTTGCCATTACACGTTTTGCGCAGAGTGCAGCACACTGCCCTTAAAAGTAATGAAAGGTATAGTCATTTGATTTGCCACGATTGAGTTCACTTCATGCGACACGCCCACTGATCAAATATTCAGCCTAATCCAACCGACTTCACCAAGGGCACTGCACCCTTCATCGGTCTGGAAAATACAAAAGGTCTGTTGCCACACCCCGCCCATCATGCGTTTGACTGCGCTTTCACACCAGTTCACCTGTTTCAATAAAATAGTGTCCTTTGTATCTGTACAGCTATATATAATAGCCGTTCAGCTGTTTTTAAGATGTGGCACTATTAAGGGGCCAACAGTCTAGATAACATACATGGGCAACTGGCGGCCCGGGGGCCACATGCAGCCCCCACCTTCATGCGGCCCGCAGGTTAATACCGGAATACTGAATATATTATTGATTTCAGCTGTTATGATTCCAAACATGACCTGCTTTAATTCCGTCAGTCTATCTTAGTAGCTTAATGACTAGTATAGTAGTATTAAAATCTATTTTCTTTTATGTCCAATGTATTTGTATTTAGGTTCATAAAATTAACATGAGTATATTGTATATAACTAAATGCGTTTGAAATTAAATCAAAATGTTACATTTCAGGATTCCAATTAAGAAATAACAAATATAATTCAGGATTCCAATTCAAAAGAAGCAAAATAGCCGATCTACAAGCTCAAATTTGAGCTTGTAGATCTGCTATTTTTGCTTCTATATTGTATGCAATACTAGAATGACAAATGTGGCCTTCTGGAGTGAAGGTGGAAATATAGTGGCCCTCACCACCATCAAAGTTGCCCACCCCTGGTCTAGAACAACGTTTATTTGTATCTCTGTCCGTCTCTATCTCGGCATGTATCTCTTAGGCCTGCAACAGCTGATTATATTCGATCGATTACTTGTTGTCATTAATTGAGTAACCGCGAAGCATATTTTTAGACACTCTTAAACATGTGTATATCTGTCAATTAATCGATTAACCACACATTTGCTGCATTCTTTTATGTTTTGCCCGTAATGACATGCCATGGTGAGGACTGCCTCTGAAATGAGATTATAATGCTTGGTTTCAACATTGCTTAAGCAATGCTCCAGTGCATTGATCGCTTGACAAGAGAAGGTTATTCATGTGTTCGGTCATTAGCCATGATCCTGTTCATGGGCGTCACACCAAATTCTGGGCCCTGGGTACAAGGATTCACTGTGGGCCCCCCATGAATGTTAACTATTGAAAAACAGCAGATATACAAGCTCGCGCTGCGAGCTTGTAGATCTGCTATTTTTGAAAAATTGTGAAAATGTGTGCAAGAAACCTATGTTTCCATGTCAGTGATGCTCAAACTCTTTTCATGTGAAGGACCCCCAACATTATATGTATTTAGCCACGGACCCCCATCTCAAAATATTTAGTTCCAGGGACCACCCAGAAGCAAAATTTGAGTTACAAATGTTCACTTAAAAAATACATAGATTCAAAGATTTGCACACATTTTCACGACTTTTCAAAAATAGCAGATCTACAAGCTCGCAGCGCGGCACTCGGTGCCGCACTGTGAGCTTGTATATCTGCTATTTTTTGTTGTCTCTGGGTGGACAGTCATTCACACTTTAGGGATGGGACGATAATCGTTAATATCGTTTATCGTGAAATTATCCTCGGTCATGCACTGGGATCAATTCACCTTTTTCAATTCAATGTACCTTTGGAAATAACTTGATACTTCATGTAGTATTTTTTCCACTCTCTACCCAATGTCTTTGCCAACAAAATAGCAGATCTACAAGCTCACAACGTGTCGTGTTGCGAGGCGTTTTGAGCTTGTAGATCTGCTATTTTTTGGGTAAATGTTCCACCCCAGGAAAATGGATGTTGGGGATATTTTGATTATCGGGATAACATCGGAAATCGCAAATTATTTGGTCACGATAATCGCGCCATGACATTTTCACATCGTCCCATCCCTCCCTAGTGTAGTCACACTTCCAACACTCTCTCCCTCAGCTTTGGAGTCCCACAGGGTTGTGTATGGGCCCTTGGCACTTGGCAGCACTCTGTGAAACACCCATGACTGTGTGGCCAGAAATAGCTCTAACACAATTGTCCAGTCTGCTGACCCGAGGGCGTTCTGCACAAGCAGGAGGTAGCACAGCTATCACGGCGGTGCCAAGAAAACTGCCAGCCTCAACTCAAAAACCTCTCAATACAGTCACATGATTAGGGCTGTCACAATTATTACATAATCGTCTAATCGTGATTATTTGACATTATCGCAATTATTTTGTCATAATCGTCATAATCGTGAATGTTGAAAAATGTCAGAAATAGTGGAAATAGCAGATCTACAAGCTCACAACGCGTCGCATCGCGACGCGTTGTGAGCTTGTAGATCGGCTATTTCCACTATCAATGTTATTTTTTAAGTAGTAAGTTGTCAAAATGTCAGTAATTTCTTTGTGTATTTAGGTTTTGTGTCATATCTGCCACGTGCAACTTCAAAGCCTAAAAGCCAAACAGAAATGTAATTGTCAACGACAAAAACACAATTAAATCGTTAATCGCCAATTATTTGAGTGACAATTAATCGTCATGTAAAATGTCATATCGTGACAGCCCTACACATGATTGTAATGAAAATAAATATTTTCTAAGAATTGATTCTGTTCTAACAGTTTGCAAAGATAATTAGTGTGTAAGCAAGGGATTGCAGGTAACATAACAGTAACCTGCGTAAGGTCACTTACAGTTCCCTCAGTTTTTTTTATTTGTTTGTGTGTTTGTTTTTAATGCCAGCCGCCTTTTGCAGACATATTTCTTTCCCCAAGTGGATATGACCTCTCAGATATCCATCTCCATATTATTGTAACCTGCTCCTTGTACTCTGTCCTACTTTCCTAATAGACTTCTCTGATCAATACTGTGGTCTTGGATGTGCATTATATCTACTCTTGGTTCCGTTCTCCAGTATCTCTTTGTCTCTTTGGAAAACGTTGCATGTCTCTTAGCTGTTGGTTTCTGTCTTGAACAGATGAAGTGCT
Source organism: Nannobrachium achirus (assembly GCF_963921795.1). NCBI lineage: Eukaryota > Metazoa > Chordata > Actinopteri > Myctophiformes > Myctophidae > Nannobrachium > Nannobrachium achirus. Next base: position 9,123,274 of record NC_137826.1, on the reverse strand, counting down.
ATATCTATAAGTGCTTTATTGCGACCGAAGGTCGCAGTTTATCATGAGAAATGTCACAGCTTGTCCGCGTGTAGACGGACGTGTACACATTTTTATGGGTTTGTCGTTCTGACATCATGCTCTGATATCACTGTGATGGCCGGCACATCTTGTCCACATATCCATATCTCTTAACACAATGGAAGCCAAGGTTTCTAACATTTCTAGCTGTTGCTGGTGCCGCCGTTCACTTACGCTTTATTTTGAAGAGCCTCGGAAGCTTCTTTCTGTGTCCGCTGACGATTGAGGAAGATAATCCATTTGTTTACAAACGCTCGCGAAACTAAAATCCAAACCGGGGCCGCCCATCGCGGTAAAGTGTCGCTGTGAAAACAATCAGATCTCTGCTTCCCTGGCGTTCTTTGCACCTTATTCAGAGATAACGCCCTTTTTATGTTTCAGCCTAGAATGCTGCACAGTTAACCCCTTGTCTATATATATAGGCCTATATAGGCATGGCCCATATCTGTGTGGCTGGTTCAGATAGGGATCTCCATGTATGGGCATAAAATATATTGTATGTTGTGATGTCATGGGAACCACTCTAACACAATCCCTTTTATGCCCATATATGGAGATCCCTGATGTCATCAATATTAAGCCCATATCTAACAGGACTTCATATGGGAATGCCCATATATGGAGGAAGACAGTGTGGCTGGTTCAGACAGGGAACTCCATGTATGGGCATAAAAGAGATGTACTATACATTACATGGATCTCCATATATGGGTAAATGGTCCGATATACAACACTGGCCAGATGGCCAACAATAGGTGCGAAAAGGGCGAGGTCACATGTCGCCCTGAGGCGTCTTACTAGTAGACTCATAATGGCCCATATGTATTGATCACTCACTCACTCACTCACTCACTCACTCACTCACTCACTCACTCACTCACTCTCTCAAGCTCGTTACATGTGCACATGCACACACACACACACACACACACACACACACACACACACGCACACACGCACACACACACACACACCTTCTATAGGATAGGTCACTCAAAAAGAAATGATGGACAGGTAACGCCATCCAGTCCGGGCTGCCGTGACCTTTTAAACTTTCAGTGACCTTTCGTGACCTTCCGGCCAGGTGATTAGTGTCCACCCCATCGCCTCTCTGATTAGACCGGAGAGGAGAGGCGATTCGGGCGACCTTTTCAGACAAAAGGTCCACTCCACGGTCTCTTTCACTCTCCTTCTCGCCTTCCGCGCAATCTCCTCCACTTCCACGCCGCACTCGACGCACCGCGGAAATGTCTCCCAGCGCTCCGCCTCGGCTGGAGACAGGGACGTGCTGGCCATTGGGAAAAGCGGGACAACTCCCGAACGGCCGGTTCATTCTCGGCCGGTCCAGGCCGGGCCATTAGGAAAAAATTAAACTGTTTGCACAAAAGTAAAAATTAAACTGTTTGCACAAAAGTAGTGAAAACAGCAGATCTACAAGCACACAACGCCTCGCGGTGCGAGGCGTTGTGTGCTTGTAGATCGTCTGTTTTCACTAGTTTAAATCATTTTTTAAATGATAAATACAAAACAAACGGTTTTGGACATACAAGGTTTCCACCCGACAACAACGAAACATATGCCTAATTCATGTAATTGGCTGGCTTGTCACTTGTCATGATCTGAAATGGCAGATCTCTCTATAGCGCGCAATGAGGGCCTCTGCAACTCTTTTTCCCGGGCTGAATCAGGGGCCCAACACGTCCCTGGCTGGAGAGGCCCCTCTCCCGTCTCCCCTTTTTGCTTCTGAAGGGTAACACGATGAGGTCTCATCGACCCCCGCGTTGTTAACCACAGCAGATCTGTAGTTGCTTTCTCCTGTGTTTCGCTCTCGCTGCAGAATGTTTGCCTGACCTCACCTTTGCTTTCTTCAATTACCTGCTATTCCCCGGCCTCAGATCTTAGGCTATAGTGGTTCTCAACCTGTGGGCCGGAACACCCAGGGGGGTCCCCAAATTATTTTTTTATAATGTGCAACATTGTTTTCTCACTCAACAATAAAAACAACCAACATTTAAGTGTATAGAGGGTAACTGCACACACTAAAGGGACAATTTAAGGACTTTTTAATACCTCTAAAACGGCAAATTAAACATTGGCCAAATTGTCAAATATTAGTGCTCGTCAGGGTGGGGGGTCCCCAGTTAAAATATGATTATTTTGGGGGTCGCGGCCTAAAAAGGTTGAGAACCACTGGGCTACACTACTTCATACAAAATGTATGTATTCTTCTTCCTGTGTTTTCTTTTTTCTTTTTTTCTAAAACTTTGGTTGTTTCTTTGCGGTGTGGTGCAAACAATGAAAACTAAGTGCAGAGGAAAATGATACAGGAATAACGATAATAGAGAAAACCACAAAAAGGGAGAGTCACCTTCAGAAACAACAGAGCAGAAGTACTGTAAGGAATACTGCTTTAGAGACGGAAAATAAATAACGGATGTAAGATCTTTAAGCTTGCGGTTATACTTAGTCGTGTGCCGGTGTCGCAACGCGCAACAAAAATAACAGATCTACGCGGTCACATGTGTCGCAGCGCCGACACAATTTGACTGTGTAACTGTGGCTCAGGTTGGCCAATGATCCATGGGTCGGAGGTTCAAATCCCGGCTCCTCTTGTCCACATGCCGAAGAGTCCTTGAGCAAGACTCTGAACCCAGTTGCTCCCGGTGAGCAGGTTGGTGCCTTGCATGGTTTCCTCCACCATCCTTCTATGAATGTGTGGTGAATGGGTGAATGTAATGCACAATCTATGTAAAGCACCTTGGATAAAGGCGCTATAAAAATGCACTATCCACACTATAGCGTAGTTCACAAGTTCCTCAATTTGGGTCCCTGGTGTAAAACTAAAAACTACAAAAACACGAACAAACATGATTTAGGCCAGGGGGTGTTTTATTTCAAGCAGCAACAATGCAACATCTATGGAGAAAAATGGTTCAATAGATTATGCAATATATTAGTACAGACTACCGTGGAACATAAATCTTGGGCATTACTCTGCCCACTCACTGCGTGTGTTGCTCTGAAACTCGCTCTAAATGCAGGAGCTATTTTCTAATCTCCATCCATATCTTCTGCTTCTCCCATCGTTTATCTTGGGCTGTTATATCCCTCCATCTCGTTTTATCTTGTTATGGAGGAAGTGGGGAAATGAGATACGGAGAGCGAGAGAGTGATGCGTACTGTACGCTCACTGTAAAATTCAGAGTGTTCATTTTGTCCATTTACTATGAATAGCCCGTACATGTGCTTGCTTGTACTGACACATAGGGCTGTCACCATATGACATTTTACATGACCATTAATTGTCACTCAAATAATTGCGATTAACGATTTAATTGTGTTTTTGTCGTTGATAATTACATTTCTTGGCTTTTAGGCTTTGAAGTTGCACATGGTAGATATGACAAAGAACCTAGATATGCAAATAAATTATGGACATATTTGACAACTTTCTACTTAAAAAATAACATTGATGGTGGAAATAGCCGGTCTACAAGCTCACAACGCGCCGCGATGCGACGCGTTGTGAGCTTGTAGATCTGCTATTTCCACAATTTTTTACTTTAAAAAAGATATATATGAAACATTTTCAACATTCACGATTATGACGATTATGAAAAATAATAGCGATTATGTAAAATAATTGCGATTAGACGATTATATAATAATTGTGACAACCCTACTGACACACACCCTCAGATGTGCAATGTTAAATCCTAACCATAGGAGAAAATGGCGGGGGGCACAAGGGGTTTTTGTCACCTTCCAGGTCCAATTTCGTCCCCTCCATTCACTTCTAGAAGACCCCCCCGTCCCCCCCAGTCAGGGACCCCCAAGCCAAACTTTTAGGGGTCTGAATTCTGAAAATCACGCACTAAACGCGAGCGATAATGTTTGCTACAGAACTAGAACTGTACATTTCGGGAGGACCAAGTTGACCAACAAGCAACAATGGTAAGTTACTATTTACTTTTTCCCTAAGTTGTGACTTTCTGATGAAGTGTGTTTTCATGTTCAGATGTATTGCAGTAGTGATAACTTGAAAAGTAAATAAATAATACATCATAAAACCGTTAATGCCCGTATCTGAAGGAAAATGAGGGGGGGAAACCGTCCGAAAACCGATCTCTGCACGCCAAAAAACAAAATCGGGCGCACGCGAATGCACGCACTTCGCGCGCGCGGCGGTGCGCACTTCGCGCGCGCAATGGTCCCCTCCTATGCTTTTGTTGGATCTGCGCGCCTGATCCTAACTGTTAATTGAAGCAAATGTACCCGATGCAGGCCCATTTGGTTCCATTTGCAGGCTACGCTCTTGGATAAATGAACACAGAGGGATTTATCGTGTGAATACAGTGGCAGTAGAATATAGAAGAGGCACAAATCGTATGAGCATTTGCCTTTGACCTCTTTGTTTCTTCTTCTTTCTTTCTGGTCAACTTATAATTGGTCCTCAAAACCATTCTGTGGTGCCGTGTCAATGCACAATGTTTATATCGGTTTACTGTCACACAAAATATTACACTAATTCCAGAATCTGTTAAATATATATTTCAAAATAGGCAAAGGTCTTGAGATTCTCAGTGGTCTTGAGATTCATACTTATTGTGAAGATGTCATTTTGGAATGGAACATTTAATTTACTCGATACACAATAAAAAATGTACCCAATAAACCAAGTAAACCCAGGGGTCTTCAACGTTTTCAGGCTAAGGACCCCTTAGCTGAGGGAGAAATGAAGCACCATATAGTTTCATTGTTTGACAGCGCAGTCATCAGTGTATTTTGGATTCATGTCAATTTCTGTTTTCAGATATTTAACCACTTGAACCGTCAATACTTAATAAACTTAACCTTTCACTCTGTACTTAATCTGCTCTTTTCCCCCTCTACACCAAAGCTCTTTGACGAAAATAGCCGATCTACAAGCTCACAACGCCTCGCAGCACAAAGGTTCTCAGAATATGGACGCTAGGGTTCAAGTGGTTAATATAAAAACCACTATCACTCAAAGATTTGGAGGACCCCCTGTAGTAACTCTGAGGAACCCCTAAGGGTCCCCGACCCCCTGTTGAAGACCCCTGAAGTAAACATTGTTTAGGGCTGCCATGGCCCTCTATTATTTATTTAGCCAATCAATTAATCTAAAAAAACAGTACACACAACCGTGAACAATGTATTGTTCTTTGTTTCGTTTTGGAAAGGAAGGCGGATTCTACATTTATATCTGGGTTATTGTCATTTCCCTCTCGTACATCCCCAACCAATCATAAGACACTCAGAGCCTTTGTCCCCGTGAGATTTTAATACGTTTGCCAGGGGCGTCCACTACTATACGAGAAGGGGGGAGCTCCGTAGCTGGGGGTGGGGGGAGCATTACTGCAGCAAACCCGGACGTTTCCATTTCATTTGTGCTTCTCACAGTACCGTATGATTAATAAGTTATGTCCGTGCAGGTGCTGGGCGTGTGCGCGTCTATAAATCGGAGGAAATATGTGCGGGTGGATGATTTATGCGTAGGCACATCTCTAATCTGTGTGGTGCAGACAGTTAGCTGGGGGACAGCCGCGGCTAGCTAACATTACCCCGCCTGTTTTGAAATAAAACCGATCACAATTAAACGTAATTTCACTATCCTTTTACAGTTTAAATTACTATTGGGTTACTGTGTAACTTGTTACAGTTTTTAATAGTGTAGGGTTTTACTTTTTAATAGGATTTTTCAGTAATCAATATCTTTCTATACTGTAGGTGCAAGAGCTCGTTTTCAAGGCTGAGGCTAGGTGGTGATGAAACACATTTGTTTTAAGGCCCCTATAAACCTTGGGCTGACACGTATAGAGTCAAGCCCGTATCAGAGTCTACGGTGGAGACCTATCCACCGCAAATTTGACATGGAAATAGTCACGGCCCACGGTGAAGTCCTTTGGCTTTACCCCGTCTAGACCGGTTCAGGTCGACCAATCAGTGAACGGGGTGTAGAGCCTGCCTGTCTGATAGTAAAAACATAGAGATGTGTCGGGACTCACGGTGGAAAGCTCTCCACCGCGAGGAAGGATGTAACGTTGTAGTTTCATGACTCAAAAAGACTCGAAAAGACTACACCGCGGTGTAAAGCCTTCCACCGCGGACCCGACTATGATCCGGGCTTCAGTGTCCAGGTCAGGTTACCTCCTGTAAGTTATTGTTTCTAATGTTCATCATAAAACGGTACAATAGTTTCTACTTGGTCTGTGTCTCATATAGGAGAACTCTGGACACTTACCAGTGACGTCATCGTAAGGCAGTTTTTGAGCGGTGCTAACCGCTCTTACATCTGGCTTTATGTGTAATATGTCCGTATAGAGCCCGGAACTCCATGTAAGGAGATAACTAACGTCACACGGACAGAACGGCCCATACAAGGAGATATTATGTGCATGTGTCGTGTTTCATACCGTGCCATTAAAAATAGCAGATGTACGCGGCACAATCTTTTAGAATCTTGAAATAACTACTGGTTTAGAAGGCATTTGTGGAATCGGCCGCCGGTTGTGTTTTTGAAAGCCATTCCTGCTTTTATTCTACAGTAGTTCCACAAATAGAGACAAGAAAAGGAAAGGTACTGACATACTACTAATACTCACTGTGAAAGCAAGCCATTGAGCTCACATTCTGTGTCTTTTTATGTTGGGCTCACAAACTGGCAACATTGTTATATATTTAATTAGGATAATTCCGTCTTTTTATAGTCAGGATACATCTGTTGAGTATACGTAAATTTGCACAAGATATAAAACATAATGCTTATACCTGACAACACCATCACCCTATACGACAAGAAGAAAACAGCCTGTTAGCTGCTTTAAATGAACCACTCCAGACTCCTTGAGGCACAAAGGGTGCAAGATACATTTATTGACACATACAGTAAGTGTGTCACTACATGCTACTGGACAAACTGTGTAGGTTGCAGTGGTCCACAAGGAAATAAACCATGGCATCAGTCATTGAGTGCAGTTCAGTCCATGAACAACAAGCATCGAGTTCCTCAGCCACATATTCCATGAATTCTTCACAATTATAATCGGTCATAAATAATACAACATCATAACCAATGTCTGAATGGGTCCTACTGTATGATTCTCCATTATAGCCTCTCCCATTGTCATTTTCAAGTTATCAGGGACGGACAGAAGGGAAGGTGAGAGGGCTGAGTGTACGTACGGAAGGCATGGGTGCGGGCTTGCCGGGGTTTTTGTGGTTCCAAATGTCACCGCTACGTCGTAAAGGGCACAGACTCTCCCATTTCCCACACACGCCTAATGTATTCCTTGCAGACCACGCTGACGTTTCAAGTCCTTTGAAAGAACACACTTACATAAAGGGGTGCAGATGAAGGCGTAGTTCACCAAAATACTGAAAAACATGATCAGTGTGTAAGCCCTTTGCACACAGGCGCGTTTATCCGCACGGATAAAACGGACAATTAATTTTTTTTAAAGAAAACAATGATTTTCTACGACCTCCTGCACACCAGATCCGAATTAGCCGTGCGACGAGTGGCTGCGGCCGTGCGTTTTTTTCTCGATCGAACCCACTTCGATTTGTGCGTCTTGTCGCATTCGGTAAAAAACTCATCACTCCTTTTATGACTCCTTTTGGGATCCGCAGCGCCGATTCCGCACAGCATTGCACACCAAATCCAATGCGTTTTATTCATACAGCAAACGGAAGAAACGCAACTGTCCTGTGTGCAAAGGGCTTTACTGTGTGATTTGTTTCTGAAAATGGTTGCTGTTCAGTTTTTCAAATGCAATCTTTTGGCACTTTGAGCCAACCAACCCAAACCAAATACCATTGAGCACCATTGCATCAAGGTGACGGCAGACTGCAACCAGTATAGGAGTCACTACTATGTGAAAAAGAAACATAACACACCCTGCCGGCTTCCCGTGCATCCCCCACGAACATAATAGGCATTGTTGGAGTGCCGGGCCAAGCCAGGAGCACCACAGAAGCATCAAGCCCCAGTCCTGACAGTGAGGTGACTACATTATTTATTTATTTATTTGACTTATCTTTCATTTTTTGAAGCGGTGAAAGCCGCTTCCAAGGAGTGGCTTTGTGTGTCCCGTACATGTCCATATATGGTCATTCCAGTCCAGAATGAACAGGTTTTATCTGTCCCGTACATCCAGAATATGTGTGTTCCGTCTGTCCCGGTCTGATGATTGGATGATTAAAAATGTCCAATGAGACCATACTTTGAAGCTTCACATGACAATTCATTCTTTTTTTTTTGAAAAATATGTGTGTCCCGTGCGTCCAGAATGGAGGATTGGTCAAGCTTCACATGTGTAGGAGCGAGATCATTTAGCGACCTCACTTCGAACCGAGGTTTGATTTTTTATTTTTCTGGGGCGTTTTCAAGCCTTCACTCAATGGCAACAGTCAAGAGAGACAAGAAATTAGAGCAGGTGATGACGTAGCTCGGTATGGCCCGCAGGCTAACAAGAAATGGCAGGAGAGATATTATGGGGAAGGAGAAGGACATGCGCAGGGACGTGCTGGGCCCCTGATTCAGCCCGGGAAAAAGAGTTGGAGAGGCCCTAATCTTTTTTTTTTTTTTTTTCGTCCTTGTCGGGTGGAAACCTTACATGTCCAAAACCGTTTGTTTTGTATTTATCATTTTAAAAATGATTTAAACTAGTGAAAACAGCCGATCTACAAGCACACAACGCCTCGCACTGCGAGGCGTTGTGTGCTTGTAGATCTGCTGTTTTCACTACTTTTGTGTAACGGCCTTGTATGATGAAGCAGGGCTTTGCTTTGCGAAAAAATGCATACATTTGAAACTTGGAGATACGAGGTTTCTGCCCGACAGTGACAATTTACTTGGCCGCACAGCCCCCAAAATGGAACGAAGGCCGTCATTTTTTATTTTTTATTTTTCCTGGCCGGAAATGAACCGGACGTTCGGGAGTTGTCCCGATTTTCCCAATGGCCAGCACGTCCCTGGACATGCGGCAAAGGGCCTTGGGTTCGATTCGAACCCAGGTCGGCAGCAAAAGGACTGAGCCTCAATGGGATTTGAATGTTTGAATGTGGGGGGATGTTAGCAAAAAATAGATCTACAAGCTCACAACGCACAGCAAACCATTGTGAGCGATATGGTGTAGACGGGAAAGAGCGATCCACATTCAGTTGTAATTCAATTCTGTTTCTCTAAGACCAGTGGATTTTAACCCTACACCATCCAGACAATTGGCAGTCGGCAATCTCTATGGCTTTTATGGCAGTAAATCATAGCAAATCATAGTATCTGGATGGATAGCTACAGTAGCACTCAGGTAGTTTAGGTATTTTTGGTTAACTGCTCGCTCCTTCAACATCTGTGGGGCGTTAAAGTCACATCAAGTTAACATTAGCAAAGACGTTCACCAAGAGAAAAAGAAAACAAAAATATCTGGTATCAACTGTTGTGGTAACCAGATTTGCTCATTCAAATAAGTATCGGCACAAACATTATTCAATCATCATTACACCTTGCGTGACTTCTCGTGGTATTTGGCACAGCGCCCTCATGACCATGCAGCAACCCAGTGGTATTTGTGTTTTCCTGAAGGAGGTTATTTGAGAGACCAGCTGCGAGTACTGGAATGTGATCATCCTGATGTATGAGCTAATATTGTGATCTGCACAGAGACAGACACAGATATGGTTCTCTTTACAGTCGCAATCGATTCTTCATCAGCTGCACTACTCTGACATATTATTAACGCCCGAAGCCCGATTCATACGTTGTTTCACGACAGTGCGGCGCACAGAAAATATCGTCGTTGTTGGGTCGAAACCGTTCGTTTTGTATTTATTATTTTAAAAAAATGATTTAAAATAGTGAAACTAGACAATCTACAAGCACACAACACTTGTGTGCTTGTAGATCTGCTATTTACACTTCTTTTGTGCGACACTTTTGTATGATGAAGTAGGGATTTAATTTACGAAAAAAACATACAAATTTGAAACTTGGAGATATATCTGCCAGACAGTGACGATATTCTACTATTCTTCTATTTCCGTGCGACAGAGCATGAATTAGGCATGTATCTCAAGTTGCTCACTGATTGCTTGATCTTTTTGCTGTCACTTTCAGGCATAGCCTATACCACACAAGCCAAGGAGAGCATTCACTATTATCCATACCCATAACAAAGTACAAATGAAAATAAACAAACCTGGAATGTCAGAAAGGGGAAGTACCTCTGGGAAGGAATCTCATTAAAAAGGGGGTTAGGGTGAAAAGAATAATGTACAAACAGAATTGAAGTGAGAGAATGTTGTTGATCAAAGGGCAGGGTGAGAGAGAGGTGTGCGCAGGGGCGTCACAAGGGGTAGGAAAGTGGGACTGAGTTACCAGGGCCCCAGGTGGAGGGGCCCTAGTAACTTTAGCTATTGAAAAATAGCAGATATACAAGCTCACAGCGCGGCACCGAGTGCCGCGCTGCGAGCTTGTAGATCTGCTATTTTTGAAAAGTCGTGAAAATGTGCGCAAATCTTTGAATATAATGTATTTTTTAAGTGAACATTTGTAACTCAAATTTTGCTTCTGGGGGGGTCCCTGGAACGAAATATTTTGAGATCGAGGTCCGTGGCCAAATACATATCATCTTGGGGGTCCTTGACATAGGTTTCTTGCACACATCTTCACGATTTTTCAAAAATAGCAGATGTGAGCTTGTATATCTGCTATTTTTCAATAGTTAACATTCATGGGGGGCCCGCAGTAAATCCTTGTACCCAGGGCCCAGAATTTGGTGTGACGCCCCTGGGTGTGCGGAGGTTCTCGTCAGGCCCTAATTGGGAGCACGGAGACTCTGAGGAAGAAAGAAACAAAGAATGCTGAGTGAGCTAAAAACATAATCTCTCTCTCCCACCGTTGTGTCAGTATTGACCCGGTGGCGTGGACATCAGATCTGTATCACAATCAATTTCATCAACACGGCTTCTTTCCCTGCAAGCCAAATGACGTCATGATGACGTTATATGATAACGTCCTCCGGTGACTCCGGTGACGTTCAGAACTAGGCCAGATCACAGCCCATATGGGGATGATCTTGACGTCATTACCAGGCCGTCATATGGACTATAGGATTATTGTTTGTAATGTTAGTTGAAATATGAGCATGTAAGGTTATATTCTGGTACATATCTAACTATGTTATGATATTTATCTCTCTGATTAATCCATGACGTCCGTGTTCGTGGGCAGGATTTATGTTGGTTGAAATCAGGTGATATTCTAGGCCAGATCTGACTAGTCATGGTTTGACTTGATCATGGCCCCAATCGAGACGTCACTGATTGGTCCAGGTCCTGACCGTGCTTGCTGGGTTGAGTTTTATAGTTGTTTTCACTTGTGAAATCCTGAGGTTGTATAATGATTAAAATCACATCTGGCCTAGCATTATAAATGTATATTATATTAGCTTCAGAGAAGAAATGTTACCTTAAGGTTTCTGCAAACCTCAACGCCATCTCAACGTTACAAAGGCAAGCAGTGGGTTGAGGTGCCCTGGCCCCCGAACGAGCTGTTAGCTGAGCGAGTAGCCGCACCGAGTGGCTTGAAACCCACTGAAAGTCACAGACTGATAGGGACAGAAATAGTGATACATTATCACAATATGATACAATATGATCTTCAAATTAAGAAATGTAGGCTTGAGTCCACATAGTCTGCATAGATACTAATACAGTATCTGGCTTAAAGTCCTGTTCGCAATTTGGTGTTAGGGGAGTTTCTCACCTGAACTGAGTCAGTGGGTCCCTAGACATTAAAAATCACAGAGGTGCTCGTCCGCCATAGTGACAGGAATGGCGCAAATGGCCAAATCAAATATGGCTGCCATCGGCTATGATGAAAATCCAACTTTTCTGTTTCTGGGTGTATATGCACATGTAATACCTCTATTTGGACCAATTGTGGTGTGGGGAATTCATTTCTGATATTGTTTTGACCATTTTGGGCGATTTGGACCTCAAAAAGCCATGGTCAAGGTCATTTTGCTATTCCGAAGACCGTGGGCCATAACTTGGCCATTGTTAGGAGTAAAAACAGATGCAGTAGGTCTAAATCAACTATTGCTGACATGTATAATTCATTTCTGACATTGTTTTGACCATTAAGGATCATCTTGTCTTTGAAATATCAATGTCAATGCCATTTTTCAAAAACGATTTTGTTCATTACTTGCACTTTTATAGTATTTTGTGTAAGTTTGTTACTATTTTATAGTAAGTTTGTTTTGTTTATAACAAAAGACATACTAGTGAGAAATACAACAAGTAAGCATCCACATTTAACTTTAAATTGGGGTTTAAAATGGGTGTTTAAATGAGCAAATAAGACTATTTACGAATAAAAGTGACAAATAAAATTACACAACAAAATCACACACAAAATTAAATAACAATTTCCCTCAAAGTGCACCATATTGGGATTGTGTGCATGCAAGTTAGTATGAGGTGTTTTTACAGGATGGATTTGGCATTGTTCCATGGCAAAATATGATGCACAGAACTCCATCAGTGTCAAGTATATTTCCCATTCACTTGTCCGGAGACAAAAGTCACTTGTCCGGATAAAAATGTCATACATTGAAATAATAACAAAAGGACGGCTAATGACCCCCCTTGCTCCCTCCACTCCATAGTATGGGCACTTGTCCCGGACAACAGGACAAGCCTTTATGTCATGCCCTGTTCCATGTTCCATTGGTTCTAGTCTTTCCTCAGGTTCCTTGGCTGTTCAAGCAGGTGGCAAGAAATGCGCTAGAAAGGTGCCTTGTTGGTCTCAGCAGTAGTACTTCTCTGCTACCAATACTGTGTCTTGTTCTGTCAAGGTCTTTGCCTCTCCAAAGTTTGTTAGACATTGTACTCGGTCAGAAGCCATAACTACATGTTTAATCCTCACCTGGCCCATGCAGTCATCTCCTGTCTCCAAGGCATATGTGCCTTGATCACTGTCTTGGCTAGTGGTGCTCCAAGATGAGACTGCTTGATGCAGTGCAAGTGAGTCTCACCAGTGCCATACTGCTGCCAGATCTCCTTCATCCCCAGTGCTTGGAAATATGGGGTGTAGTATAGCAGTAATGTGAAGGAGACAACAACTCTCTGGGGTCCGCTCATAGTTCCGACATCCCATTATTCTGACCATTAGGTTAGTGAAGGTTAGGGATAGGCTTAGTTATAATGGAGGCTGTACATGCACCAGGTGTCAGCCTCCTCAATCCTATTCAAGATGTCTGGGATCTCTTCTCCACTAGCGACATCATCAACAGAGACAACAGAGCTGATAATGGTAAATGGACTGCATTTACAGTATATAGCGCTCTTCTCCAAAGCGCTGTAATGTATTTCACATTCACCCATTAACACACACATTCACACATACATTCACACCAAGAAACCATGCAAGGTGCTCATCGGGAGCAGTTAGGGGTTCAGTGTCTTGCTTAAGGACACTTCGACAAATAAGCAGGAGGAGACATAAATCGACCCTGGAACCTTCAGATTCCAAGGCAGCCGTTCTACATACATCGCCACAAGCTTGAATGGACACCATATTCCGAACACACAGCTGGAGAGCTGTTTGTTCTCCTCAGACACCCAGAATTTGTAAAGTTGATGAGGGATGGGTGCGTCTATCGACTCTGTTATCTCTGATGATGATGAGTGGCTCCCTGCAAAAGGGGCTGGAGGTGAAGAGATCCCAAAGATTGAACTAGATTGAGGAGGCTACCAAGCTGCTGGTACATGTGGAGTCAACTGGCCCTATTATAACTAAACCTACCCATAACCCTAACCTAATGGAGGGAATAATGGGTCGCCAGGATTATGAGTGGACCCCAGAGAGTTGTCGTAGTGATACTTCCAAGCACTGGGGATTAAGTAGATCTGGTAGCAGTATGGCACTAGGTGTGCAGCGGCACATGCTTCTACAGCATCAAGCAGTCTCTCATCTTGGAGCACCACTAGCCAAGACAGTGATCAGGGGACATATGCCTTGGAAACTGGAGATGACTGCATGGGCCAGGTGGGGACTAAGCATGCAGCTATGGCTTCTGACCGAATACAATATCTAACAAACTTTGGAGAGGCAAAGACCTTGACAGAACAAGACAGCATTGGTAGCAGAGAAGTACAACTGCTGCCTGAGACCAACAAGGCACCTTTCTAGTGCATGTCTTGCCACCTGCTTGCAACAGCCAAGGAACCTGAGGAAAGACTAGAACCAATGGAACATGGACGGATGCAAGGAACACTTCGACTCTCGAGGATATGGCTGCCTAGCTGAATACATCCTGTAAAAACACATCATACTAACTTGGATGCACACAATCCTAATATGGTGCACTTTGAGGGAAATTGTTATTTAATTTTGTGTGTGCTTTTGTTGTGTGATTTTATTTGTCACTTTTATTCGTAAATAGTCTTATTTGCTCATTTAAACACCCATTTAAAACCCCCCTTTAAAGTTAAATGTGGATGTTTACTTGTTGTATTTCCCACTAGTATGTCTTTTGTTATAAACAAAACAAACTTACTATAAAATAGTAACAAACTTACAAAAAATACTATAAAAGTGCAAGTAATGAACAAAATCGTTTTTAGAAAATGGCATTGACATTGATATTTCAAAGACAAGATGATCCTTAATGGTCAAAACAATGTCAGAAATGAATTATACATGTCAGCATTCGTTGATTTAGACCTACTGCACCTGTTTTTACTCCTAACAATGGCCAAGTTATGGCCCACGGTCTTCGGAATAGCAAAATTACCTTGACCATGACCTTTTGAGGTCCAAATCGCCCAAAATGGTCAAAACAATATCAGAAATGAATTCCCCACACCACAATTAGTCCAAATAGAGGTATTACATGTGCATATACACCCAGAAACAGAAAAGTTGGATTTTCATCATAACCGATGGCAGCCATATTTGATTAGGCCATTGCGCCATTCCTGGCACTATGGCGGACGAGCACCTCTGTGATTTTTCATGTCTAGGGACCCACTGACTCAGTTCAGGTGAGAAACTCCCCTAACACCAAATTGCGAACAGGACTTTAAGCCAGATACTGTATTATACTGCATGCGTGTCTTAGAAACATACAGTGTAATATTTATGAAAAAAAGAAAATGAAAGTTTCAACTTTCAACTTTCTTTGTGCTATTTTCAGAAACATACAGTCACACTTTCTCTGGCAACTATAGACTGCCAATGAAAAGGGCTAGGGAAGAAAACTGGGGGAAAGTCAAACATTATGAATAAGACCTTACCCGTTCGAAGATATGTGCTCCAAAATATGTGCAGAGTGTGGGTTGTGGGGAAAGTTACTGTGGTGCGTGCGTGAGAATATGTGGGAGCATCATAATGTAAGGAGCAGCTCATGGAGGAGTGTATATTTATGATGCAAATAATTTAACAGCAAATTTAGGTGAATAGAAGTATGAATGCGCTTGCTCCACATAGTTTTTCCATACCCGTTGGAAGATGAGACACACATCAAACGCACCTGGAGAGAGAGAGAGAGAGAGAGAGAGAGAGAGAGAGAGAGAGAGAGAGGAGAGAGAGAGAGAGAGAGAGAGAGAGAGAGAGAGAGAGAGAGAGAGAGAGAGAGAGAGAGAGAGAGAGAGAGAGAGAGAGAGAGAGAGAGAGAGAGAGAGAGAGAGAGAGAGAGAGAGAGAGAGAGAGAGAGAGAGAGAGAGAGAGAATGCACATTCCTAACTGTGAGAGAGGGGTGTGTGTGTGGGGCTACAGATCCCATGGCCTGGAGGAACGGACCGTAACCATGACAACAGGCAAAGAAAACGCTAATAAACAGCTTTAATTTGGGAGAAATGAAATTCGGGCTCCGTCAGCGTTGGTTTAATGCTAATGGCCAATACCATGTGAACTTTGGGATCAGTTGCTGAAGCGAGTGAATAGATAAACGTAGATAAGCGTGAGCGTTAGAGCGTTAGAGCGTGAGTGTGTGAGTGAGTGAGTTGTTTGGTGGTTTATCTGATAGATTGGCATGCATTAGAACTTTGTGATTAGTCGTGATTATATACCTGCACTGCGAATCATTTCACTAAAAGAGTGGTAAGGCAGTTGCCGTCGCTCACTTGGGCTGACAGACACGAGGTGAATCATAGCATAAGCTGCAGAAAAATATGATATTGCCATGACCAAGGGGTGTCACAAGGGGTAGGAAAGTGGGACTGAGTTACCAGGGCCCAAGGTGGAGGGGCCTTATAGTAACTTTAGCTATTGAAAAATAGCAGATATACAAGCTCACAGCGCGGCACCGAGTGCCGCGCTGCGAGCTTGTAGATCTGCTATTTTTGAAAAGTCTTTGAATATGTATTTTTTAAGCGAACATTTGTAACTCAAATTTTGCTTCCGGGGGGGGGTCTCTGGAACTAAATATTTTGAGATGGGGGTCGTCTAGCTGTGGCCAAATAAATATCATCTTGGGGGTCCTTCACATGAAAACGTTTGAGCACCACAGACATAGAAACATAAGTTTCTTGCACACATTTTCACGATTAAAAAAAAAAATAGCAGATCTACAAGCTCGCAGCGCGGCACTCGGTGCCGCGCTGTGAGCTTGTATATCTGCTATTTTTCAATAGTTAACATTCATGGGGGGGCCCGCAGTGAATCCTTGTACCCAGGGCCCAGAATTTGGTGTGACGCCCCTGGCCATGACATGCTGTATATATGCTGTAACTTCTGAGTCAGAAAGAGTAGGCGGTGGCGCTCTCTCCCCCTCTCTCTCTTTATTAATCTCTCTCTCTCTCTCTCTCTCTCTCTCTCTCTCTCTCTCTCTCTCTCTCTCTCTCTCTCTCTCTCTCTCTCTCTCTCTCTCTCGCTTTTGTTCCAATATCATCTTGCCCAATCTGTTAGCGACTAATCACAGTGATTACATTATAGGAGCTGCTAATTGCAACAACTAATACGTCCCTCGTTCATTTCAACACACTAGTCCTCTCCCTGCCGCTCCATCGCTCTTATGCATCTCTCAGCCCTCTCGCCATGAATGACAATGTGGCAGGGTGCAACCCCCGATACAGCCTATATACGCACTCCCAACAGTGAACATATGGAACTGAATGGACACTTACGGGGGCCTTTTGTATTCGATACCATTTGTTTAATTAACATCAAGGATTTCACTGAAGTGAAGTGTGTGTTTTCCAAAAGGGTGTCATGTGATATACTTAGCTGTGAGTATCTGATCCTCTGGATTCGCTAATCGCTAATGATTAAACTGTGCATGTGCTTGCATGCTTGTGTGCGTGCATGTGTGTGCGCGTGTGTGTGTGTGTGTGTGTGTGTGTGTGTGTGTGTGTGTGTGTGTGTGTGTGTGTGCGTGCGCACTCACTCTTCTACAGTATCTTGGTGGGAACTAACATTATCACATTTCCATGTGATCATATTCTATCACAAATTCACAAGGACAGAAAGGTGACTATTAGGCTCCAAAATAGGGACATTTTGTCACTCTTCAATGCTAGAGTTACAGAAGAGTGGCTCTGGATCAGAGATGATAAGGATTAGGTTGAGGCATGTATCAGGGGTTAAGGAATGAATAATGCCAAAGGATTGAAAAAAAAAAGACAAAACAAAAAAATCAATGTCTATTTATCGACTTGGTGTGTATAAGCAACATTAAGGCAAATCGTCATATTGAATTGTAATTTTGTTTAACTAAAACCAGGAGAAGAAAGCATATTACACATATTTTATTCCCCGGCCTACAAGATACAGTAGGATAGACCTTTTTTAAAGATTTCACAGACTGACATACAGCAAATGCTGTCGGGACTCGAACCCGCAACACGCTACGCCAGCGGTCCGGTTTAGGACAGATTTTAAGATTTTACTATTTTACTATCTGTAATTCATGGCCTGGCCTATAGTTTTATGAGTTATTGACCCTTTACCAACCTCAGGCAGGAAGCTGCTGGTTGATCCTGAGTGGAGGTTGAAGACAACGTGTGACAATGGGTGTCTCTGCTGTCAGGGCTCCCTGGCACTGCATGCATAGAGACACACGGGCGCCTACAAATATGGCCGCCCTATTGTGATAGCGACCCCACTTCGGGTAAGGATGAACGGTGAACTGCAGCTGCCAATGCAATCCCAATGAGAGGCATCGTGAAATATCATAATTTCAGTGGTTGACTACTGAGTCCATAGCGATTTTTTTTGTGTTCTAATAAAGTGTCCCATGAGTTTAATTTTGCCTTTTTAAAGTGGCATATCTGTCATCTTGACACATCTACCTACAACATACTTTAATACTTTACTTCATATGTGAGTCAAAAGTGCTAGCATTGGAAATCTTAAGTTTAGGTGGTCGCATGGTACACACGTCATGGACGCATCCCCTTGAGGTTTTCAATACCCAGACGCTTGTCTCTCATGTATAATTAGGCTGTTTATTTTTGGGAAATGATCGCATCTCGCTTCTTCCAAACGGAGTCTTGCAGGTTATTTTTGGATTAATACTAACCTGGAGAATCCACTCTGTAGTTGAAAAGGTCGGGATCTTCAAAGTCAGCGCTCATAAACGCACAGCAGTAAAGACAGTGATGTCACTGAAAAGCGACAGGTTTTCTCTCTGCCGTTTCCCCTCTTCTCTGTTAACATTATGGGTAATCCATTCAAGTGGCAAATTAAACGTGACTCACATCATGTATTTAGCAAACAAGAAGATATGTTATCAGGGTCAGGCCATACATTTGAAAACACATTTTTATTTAAATCAATATAGTCTTCAGTTCGTGTATGATTATTTGAATATTAGGCTAACCAAGGGTCAAGGGTGAATTGCAATGACTTTCTATGGGCTGGCTTGCAGTTCACCGTTCTCCCTTACCCGAAGCGGGGCCGCTGTGTCAATTGTGGGCGTGAATTTGTAGGAGCCCGTGTGTCTCTATGGGCTGTCCTGCTTGTCCTGCATTTAATTATTTGTATTTTTGTTTTATCCTGAAAATTGTTTTAAAGGACAACTTTGTTTGTTTCATATTTTAGGATTCATATTTTAGATTGTAATTGGAGAAAAGTAAAGATGAGTGTTAAAATGTTTTCATTTACTGCATTCTATTGTTTTATCGATTTTAGTATTTTGATTTCAGTGGGTGGGGGCATGCTAGTGGATAAATATGTATTTTCTGACACAATAAGCCGGCAATTTCTTTGTTACTATTTACACCAGCCCTCCCAAGTCACATCTGCCCATGAAAGATTGCGGTGCATCTTGGGAATGGGAACATTTTAACACTCATCTTTTCTTTTCTCCAATGACTATCTAAAATATGAACCATTGTTGTAAAAAAAAAAAAAAGTCCTTTAATTAGGACCTATTGTTTTTTTTTAAAGGTAATATTTATTGCAAGTTCCCAACCCATAACAACTTGTCTGTGACCAAAAAGTTGGTTGCAACCCTGTTTGGGAAGCACTGCAGTAATCGACGGTGAGATCATGCCATTGAGAGGTGGGCAGAATATTGGCATGCATCTGTCTATATATCAGTGGTTCTCAACCTGTGGGTCTGATCTGCTATTTTCACAATAGAACTGTACAAAATTATTTTCACAATAGAACTTATACAAAATGTAATGCCTCAACTCTTACACCGGTCACTATTGTTGGCGTCAATATATTTGTTTGTTTTATGACCACACTGAACACATTTGAGTAATTGCAAAGGCATACACCAATACTAGACATCCTAAAGAAGATGTGTACCAAAAATCATGGTCCTATCTTTATGTTAAGATACTTTACTAACATTTTCTTTTGGGGTTTTGAAGCTGCCATCCTCTCCTCTTGGTGCAGACAGGAAGTAAACAGCTCTGGTCATGTGGCAATTTAAAGTTAACATGTGACACTGCACGTATTTGATTGGGACCCTTTAACCTTTTCATTAATTGCTGGAAATGCATGAATGAATCATTCAATAACATTTTATAGCCTCATAAATGAAGAAAATAATTACAGTCACTATTGTGACCGGTGGGATTAAATGGCTTAAACGTATGTTTCACTCCAACAGAACATAATACATGTACACTTTTCAGCATGTGTACTTATACCAGGGCCAACCAAATGCCGTCACAAATGGTTTCCCCGCTTTCATTATCCATACAAATTGCCAAGAGTCAAGCACAGTCAATCTTAATTCTTACAGTGTGACTGTCTCAAACAGAAAGAACCTCATTGTGCAAGAAAATAATGCATATGAAATATACAATACAGTCTCAATTTAAATACAAATGAAGTACAGAAAGATCCAACCTCCAGCTATACCCACGCAAACATACACATCCATACACACCCATTTACAGCACACCCACCCACACACACACACACACACACACACACACACACACACACACACACACACACACGCTGCATGTACAAATGGACACACGCATGCATGCAAGATGCAAGCACACACATACCAACACATTCTCACCCCTATACACATACACATACACATACACATACACATACACATACAAGCACACACCCACACATGCACATGCACATGCACATACTGTACCCATACACCTACACACAAATTTATACCAGCTGGGTAAACATTATATATAAAAGGCTATGGAAAAAGCAATGTTTAAAGTCTGGTTTTAAAAGAGGCGTACAAGCAGGCAACTCAACAGGGTTTGAAATAACATATTACCCAGGTCAAATTAACTTATCCTGCGAATGATAGTATGAATTAAATCTCTCTCTCTCTCTCTCTCTCTCTCTCTCTCTCTCTCTCTCTCTCTCTCTCTCTCTCTCTCTCTCTCTCTCTCACACACACACACTTTTGGTTCAGCCATACGGGTCCATCTTTTACAATAATTAATCTAACACTCCATATTTCACTGAGTACCGCACAACTGAGCCATGCACGAGCAGAGAAATGTAATATAGAGGTCTGTCAAATAATTCTTATACAATAGCAAAGGCAATTATGTGTAATTGTATCAGAAAGGGCTATTGTTTGAGTGTGTGTGTGTGTGTGTGTGTGTGTGTGTGTGTGTGTGTGTGTGTGTGTGTGTGCGTGCGCGTGCGTGCGTGCGTGCGTGCGTGCGTGCGTGCGTGTGTGATATCCTTTGGCGTATGAATGAATGTGATAAGCGCGGAGAGAAGGACACAGTCACACAAAGTGAGGCTTCAAAGAGAAGAGCGTGTGGAGTTCCACCATTTGTCTCTCAAGGTTATCGTTCTCCAACGCCTGTCTTCTGTTCATGTGTTGGCGATGATAAGGTTAATTAAAACCATGTAATAATAAGCAACGGATGCATGTACACACACACACACACACACACACACACACACACACACACACACACACACAAACAAGTAGCAAATGCTCACATTAATCCATGCAGAACATTCATTGTGCTGTGTAGACTCCTATGTTTAACTATATGGCAATAACACATCCAATTATCAGTGTCACTGTGTTTCCTCTATGTGGTTTTACAAGCTATGGCTGTCAACACACACACACACACACACACACACACACACACACACACACACACACGCACACGCACACGCACACACCACTAAATTCCACATTTATTTTCATCAGGAATATTATATTTCTTATCCTCATAAATCACCTTGACAAGGATGGGCCACTTTACACCTGTGTATAGAAACCGTGTTTTCTTTCTTTCTTTCTTTCTTTCTTTCTTTCTTTCTTTCTTTCTTTCTTTCTTTCTTTCTTTCTTTCTTTCTTTCTTTCTTTCTCTCTTTCTTCCTTTTTTTGTATCATCCCCATTTCCTAATCGTCACTGTCAGGCAGAAACCTCGTAGTATCTCCAAGTTTCAAATTTGTACGTTTATTCCGTGAAGTAAAGCCCTGCTTCATCGTACAAGACTGTCGCACAAAACTCGTGTAAATAGCAGAGCAAGGCGTTGTGTGTTTGTAGAGCGGCTATTTTCACTTTTTCAAATCATTTTTTAAAATGATAAACACAAAACGAACGGTTTTGGACATATATACAAGGTTTACATCCGACAACAACGTAATGCTATCCTAGTTCCCTCTCTATCACCTCAGTTCTGTGGGGAGAGATGGTCAGTCGTCAGTGCTGACAGGCAGGAGCAGCGAGCTCCTCCCCTGGGTGTGTTTCTTTATAACTCTCTCTAATTGGCAGGCGCATCATGTCACAACAGTGAGCGTCCTCAGCAAGAGAGAGAAAAAGAAGAAATAGCCCTTTGGTAACTCTAACTAGCGCAGTGTGTATGACACCCCTGTAAAATCCTGTTTAATATTCTCAGGGGGTGTGGGTGCATGAGAGTGTGTGTGTGTGTGTGTGTGTGTGTGTGTGTGTGTGTGTGTGTGTGTGTGTGTGTGTGTGTGTGTGTGTGTGTGTGTGTGTGTGTGTGTGTGTGTGTGTGTGTGTGTGTGGTGTATGGTGCATGGTGTACACATCCTTGCACTGTCCGCATCGAGTAAGCTTGAAATACTTCCAACCATTTCAATTGTACATAATTTTATTTTGATTGTATTATATTGATTCATTGTATTACTGTGTACTTTTCTGCTTTGGCAATGTAAACGAATGTTTTCTCATGCCAATAAAGCCTCTTTGAATTGAATTGAATTTAAATTGTGTGTGTGTGTGTGTGTGTGTGTGTGTGTGTGTGTGTGTGTGTGTGTGTGTAGCAGAGTGACTCACTGCCTAGCCTGATGGCCTCAAAAGACTAGTATCTCCCCTTGTCAATACGGATGTACTTTTGGTCTAGTGGTTAATATATTGGACTTTCACGCGGGAGACCCGAGTTCGAATCCCGGGCGTTACGAGTGTGCGTGCGTGCATGTGTGTGTGTCTCAGAACAAGCACTGAGAGAGGGAGACAGTATATGACAGTATATGAACACTGCAGCATGGCTGACATGTGAAACAAACAACATTGTGATCCACACGCACATAGTGTGCGTTTTTGCCACAAGCCTTCCTTGAAGCGGTCCCTGTTAGTGTTACCACACCTGCTAATCAGCTGGTCGTGTACCAATCTCCCACATCCCAGCTGGGTGATCTCAGACCTCAGGCTCTGTGATAGCACTAATACACACTAGCCATCTGGCCACTAACTCGACAGTTATGCTACTGTACCGCTCTGCTTCTAAGCGTTGCGTATGAAGCTAGCGCTATTTTACAGGCGGTTGACAGTTAAGACGTATGGCCCACATGTGTGGGATGCTTCTCTATGCTTCTCTCTTCCCTATATTGGCTGCCTCCATCACTAGCTCTACAAGGATTGTTTAGGTTTTCTCTGATCCTTTTCAAAAGGCTCAGAGAGACAAAGGGTTGTTCAGTCTAGATGGGTGTTGTTTAGACACTACGTTAGAATGACTTAGAATTAGATTATGGTTGGCTAAGCCAAGTCCTCAGTTTGATTCCCCTTCGCTGCATGTCAATCCCACTAGGCTCTTCGTTTCATATCATGCCTCTCCACTGTGAGAATAATAGAACGGTTCAAAAAAACAACTTTAAAAAATAATGACTTGATTATTAATTCACGGGGGTCAAGAGGCACTCTATTATCTGTAGTTTGATTATTCTACTTTTCTGGCATAACCGGCAAGTTTTCTTTTTTCTTTTTTTTGTTGCTTTTTACCCCTTTGTCTCCCCATTTTAATCATTATGCCATTTAATTCCTCCCCATACATTTCTGTGTTGTCACTGCTGTTGTATCCTTCTGACTCACCTGCCAGTGAGGAGCCCCCACCGGGAGAACGTAGGGACTCCGTCCTACTCCTCCCGCCCAGCTGACAGGTGCAGCCCCAACACCATTTGTGTTTGTAGATGCTCTACAAAGCCGGACGGTGGATTAAAAACCACAACCTTTGTTGTGGGGAGCAGGCACTTTACCACTGCGCCAGTTTTATGAACATTTTCATAATGGTAGAGGGTCATGTTCGACTGCGTTGAGATGAGCCTCATTGGCCAAGGGAGAGCGCGATAGCAATCAACTGAAAATGCTAACTTTGAACAGGCATGACTCATGCACGTGTGACCCACAGCTACTCATGCCTGTTTGACAACAGACATGTGTTCTTCATATGGAACAAATTTGTCATTGTGACCCATGCCATGTGCTCCACCTCTTAGAGGCCATATAGAATTCTATGAAAAACCTTTAAAGTCTATTCCACACCAAGGATTTGTGACACATCTCCTTGCAATATTTTCATTTCTCCACTGAGACACAGAGGAGGCACTTGATGGCTGCTGTGTGATTTGACCCTATAACCCAGCAAAAGAACACATGTAAAACGTAGAAAATAACTGTCTGCACACTGAATTATGCTCCCATAACAAGTACGGTATGTAAAAATCTATTGATTAGTCACGCCATGGAGACTAGAGTTCAATAATATTTTTAGTTTTTTGTCGCATTCCTAAGACAAAAATGTGATAACAATAAATGTACCCCCATTCGTTCCGGATGGGGACCCGTCCCCATCCGGAATCAATGGGGGTAAATTTACTCGAATCAAATTTGTGTCTTAGGAATGTGACAAAAACAAAAAAAAATATTATTGAACTCTACTCTCCATGGCATGAGTAATCAATAGAAAAAAAGGCATTTTGGGGGTGAACTACTCCTTTAAAGGCCAGTCCACACCAATGCATGCATCTCCTTGCAACATGCAACTACTTGCAACCATCATCCCCGATTGGCTTTAAAAGCCGCCATCATTTTCTCTGAGATTTACTCCTTCGGCTCCAGTAGGCAGGCATCAGAGAGCCGTTCACCACTAGCATCTGACCAAATGCACTAGACCAGACAGTGGACGAATGAAGAGGAGGAATATCATTCCTTATTTGCTTTGCGATTGTGCCCGAAAGCACCTGAAATGTAGTTACACCACTCAACTCCTCAATCTCTCCACTACCCCGCCCCCCGGACTGCCCAACTCTCTATTTGCTTCTTTAAATGAAGCCAAGGCGTGGGCGCGAAGACAACAATTACTCTGGAATCAAGACCCTCTGAGAGCAAATTATGGGTAATGAGTCATTGTTGTGTCCCAAAGCACTAGAAGTATAGCTTTGATGAATACTGGATGATAATTTGTTTATGACATGCCTATAGCCTTGTTTATTTTCAAATACAAGAATGAGAAAATAGCATTTGATCGACACTCTGAGTGAATAAATTGATGAAAGCTGGCCTCACTCCAAACGACTTTTCAAGCGATTTCACTGTCACAGACTAATGTCAGAATCAGTGGCGTCAGTTCAGCAAAAGCTAGGTTATGGCAAAGATGGGAGTCCTCATGGAAAAGAGGCATTACATTTTGTATAACACGGTTCTATTGTGAAAATAGCAGATCTACATGCTCACAACGCCTCGCGCTGCGAGGCGTTGTGAGCATGTAGATCGGCTATTTTCACAATATCTGAAAAAAACGAGTTTTGTCCGTTTTTTACACAGGTTTCTAAGGTTTCTTGGGCTGGATATGGCAGCCTGGAACCATTGTTCAAGTGCAGCTAAACTTGGCATGTTAGTAAACGTGCCACAATTAACAATAATGCATTGCACCTGTGCAGCTGACCTGCTGAACCTGGGAATATACCATTGTGTCAAGATGGTGGAGAATACAAGTGTGGAGAATATAATTACAAATACCTTGTTAAAGTGACCATTTTGTAACATTTTGCATTTGTAGTTATTTTACTGTAATTTAACAACATAATAACCAGCGCAGATAGACAAAGAGACATTTTGGATTTATATTTAAAAATAACTTTGTTTTCCCCCCTGTATGGCAGCTGCATACCCCTGCCATACCCAATTGACGCCCCTGGTCAGAATACAATCATCATTGTTGCTTGAGTTGTAGAGCAGGGGTCTTCAACGTTTTCAGGCCAAGGACCCCTTAGTTGAGAGAGAGATGAAGCAGGGACCCCCACAACCTTTTCATAGATTCCATATAGTTTCATTGTTTGACAGCACAATCGCCAGTGTATTTTGGATTCTTGTCAATTTGTGTTTTCAGATATTTAAGCAATTGACCCCTCAATACTAAATAATAAACTTGACCTTTCACTCTGCACTTAATCTGCTCTTTTTCCCCTCTAAAAAGCTCTTTGCCGAAAATAGCCAATCTACAAGCTTGTAGATCGGCTATTTTTGGCTAAAGTTCTCAGAATATGGACGCTAGGGTTCAAGTGGTTAATATAAAAAAGGAGAAAAAAAGTTTCTATCACACAAAGATTTGTACTTATTAGTACTTAGTACTTATGGGTGGACTTCAGGAAGAGATTGAAGCACAATGTTACGCAAGCATGTTTTGACCTGAACGTTTTTGACGCGAACATCATCTTTGCACCCAAGTGGTTTATAATCTTTTTTTCTTTTGTGAAGTGGCATGAAGTTGCATAATAAAATCATACAGAGAGAGAGAGAGAGAGAGAGAGAGAGAGAGAGAGAGAGAGAGAGAAGAAATGTAGGGTGCAACGATGAACTAAACATTAATAATAATAATGGATAGATGTTCTCGTCATAGATTATCACTTGGCTAGCGATCGTAGCAAAACAATAACTGATCTACAAACTCAATTGTGAGCTCGTAGATCAGATATTTTAGCTATTTTTGAATGTAACGTTTTGGTGCTGTTTCAGTGATTCAGTGATATTTACTTGTCACATCACATCTGCCGTGGTTGAGTCAGACAGGCGGTTCACAGACATCAACAGCCCAGCACACAAGCAGTTCTGAGTCAATCAGTATCAAACCGCTTCTTAAAATAAGCACGCACAGCATTTCAAGATTATTACAAGCTTGAATCTCTGGCTGACAATTTCATTCTTTGAGCGAACATTTTCGACGGGAGGGAAACTGAGATCCAATATTTGTTTGGAAGCTTGGAGACATGCACAAATAATACTATAGGGGTGTTTAAAGTTGTTTCACTTTTCAACAATATTATTATGATACAACGGAATTACTTTTCAGAAACAGCAGGGATGGCACACCCACCAAACAAATACAATTCTGTTGGATGTGATCTGAATGGTATTTCTACAATTCAGATCCCATATGAGATCCAATACAGAAAGACAATACAAAATATTGAATATCACGCCTAGTGTTTTGAGGCCATATGGACAACATGTTGCAATGCAACGTGTTGCGAGCTTGTATATATTATGTTTACTTTAAATATCTTATGATATCTGCAGTTGTAGAAAGTAACTAGGTACATTTACTGTATGTAGGCCTAAGTACAACTTTGAGGTATTTTTACTTGAGTATTTCCAAATTTCAATACTTTTGCTTCTACAGTACTGTACCTCAGAGGTAAATATTGTACTTTTACTTCATTACAATTCTTTGAAAACTTCAAAGTTATTAAAGTTATACCATGTAACTTTTTTTATAAAACAAATCTTAAAATTGTCCTAACTGTTAAATCGCTAAAGTTTTAGAACACCCACTCCGTTATTTTCAGCTTCTAAAGCCTTCTCTTTATATGTTTTCTATGAGCCGTGAGGGGGGGAGAATTTCGCGGCAAAATTGCGTCATCACACTACCGGCCAATCACAGCGAGGGTTATACACTGCCGGCCAATCACAGCGCATCTTGAAGTGGGGTCGCTATGGCGGCCATATTTGTAGTCGCCCGTGTGTCTCTATACTCAAAAGGTAACCTCGCCTACCAGGCAGGGTGAAGGAGTCCGTTTCTCCGGAATGCCTGAACGCACAGGAACCAGGGACCCTTCTTAACTCATTCCCTGCCAGGCCCGATAGTCCCGAGATTATTCCAATGTCTTTCCCCGCCAGGCCCGATAGTCCCGAGAATTAAAAAAAAAAAAAAAAAAAAAAAAAAATCCAATTTTTTTTTTGACCCCCAAAAATGGAGTAGGCATGATAGCAATCGCGAAATTGCATGTTTAACCCCCATAGCAACCCCATCTTTCAAGCATGGCAGCCATTTTGGCAGCCATCTTTGTTAAACATAGTGGCTGTTATCTCATGAATGCCTGAACGGATTTCCATTCGGATTTTTTTGTTTGAAAGCTGTGAGCAATGTGAACACACGTGGTGCATTATCTAGGCATGGGTGTGCATGATCCGTGCACACCCAATTACATGGAAGTCTATGGAGACGAATGGCAGGTGGGAGTACGGAGGTATGTTAAAATGGCGGTCAATGTGTTAAGATAGATCTCGGCGAGGTGGAGGCAGACGAGGTGGAGGCAGACGCGAAAAACGGCCGAAAGACGCAGACGCGACCGCGGTTTGCTATAGGGCTACTGACCACTAGTTGAGCATCTTACACAGTATAGCTTTAAGCAACTAGTAGCTAAAACTTACATGAATACAGCCCACTTTGGCTACTTGAAAATAACAAGCTTACAACTGTTGTAGCCTAAGCTTGTTGATATTTTTTTAAGATCTTTATACATATCGAACTTGTGAAAGGGGAAAAGGTATTCATTCTCCCTAATGAGTACTTTTACTTTTGGTACTTTAAGTGTATTTTGATGCCAAAACGTCTGAACTTTTACTCAAGTATTATATTATTTTTATACCAGAGATTTACATTTGTTTCTACATTGCAGTATTGATACTTTTACTTAAAGCTATACTGTGTAAGTTGCTCAACTAGTGGTCTGTAGCAGTATAGCAAACCGCGGTCGCGTCTG
Source organism: Nannobrachium achirus (assembly GCF_963921795.1). NCBI lineage: Eukaryota > Metazoa > Chordata > Actinopteri > Myctophiformes > Myctophidae > Nannobrachium > Nannobrachium achirus. Next base: position 9,094,487 of record NC_137826.1, on the reverse strand, counting down.
CTTTTTTCGGCCGTTTTTCGCCGCGGACCGGGCCTTCAGACCACCGCGTCCGCCTCACCAAGACGCTTTCAATGAGGTCTCCCGTGTCCCTCTACGAGCAGCGGTTGGGGAGCTACATGCTAGACTTCTAGACCAGTGTAAACAAAGCTGTTGAAGCAAGCTATTTCCTGAAAAGACGCAAGACGTGTGTATGATCTGCGATGTGATTGGCCAACGTATACACAACGTATACAGATGATGCAGATTACGTCATTTTGCCGCGAAATTCTACCCCCCTCACGGCTCATAGAAAACATATCAAGAGAAGGCTTCAGAAGCTGAAAATAACGGAGTGGGTGTTCTAAAACTTTAGCGATTTAACAGTTAGGACAATTTTAAGATTTCTTTTATAAAAAAAGTTACATGGTATAACTTTAAGTAAAACAAATGTAGTACTTCTTCCACCACTGGATATCTATATTGCCCAGACCTATCTAGCTATATAGAAGCATATGTGGCACAGAAAGCGATGAAACATGACTTACTACAATGTAAAACATTACACTATTAGATCTCCACAAATTACATTTCCCTACTTTCTGCTATTTCCCCAGACAACCTCCAGGTTCTTGACACTACAGTCGCATTTGTCATCTGTTGTTTATTTGCAAACGCAGTAATCTAATATACCAAGTTTCTCTCTCACCCTACTTTGGCCTTTTAAAAAGCTTCCTGTTTGTCACCTGTAAGTTTCTCCTCAGCACAGTCCCCTCGAGCAAACATTTAACACTGAAGATAAACCCTTTCAACAAACACAAAGCTTTATATTGATACAGCTGTCAGCTTATCGGGAAAGGCATTCGCATTCTGGAAGGTCTGCATCAGCAGCTCCCGTGAGGATGCAGCCGAGGCTCAACATTTCTCATCTTCTGCGTTGTTTTCCCGAGGATTGCCTTAACCCTGCAAGGCCCAGCGTTGCTTTTTGGCAACGTTTTTAAAAAAAATGTTATAATTAGTTTTCCTGTTCTTTTTTCACATTAACATCACCATTAAATCCTATTGTTTAGTATTACAATGCCATTGGCCACGATATTTGCATATAAATACCCCCCACAGAGACTGACATTCACACTTCCCAGAGAAGTTGAAATTCCAGCGTCTGGACGAACAACATCTCACTTTTTAACTGAAGCTATTCCTCACTAAAACATAAGTAAAATGCCTGTAATATTTTTTTTTCGTGATCATTAGAATGTCTAGAACACGTGCATATGTTAATATTGTGAAAAATATCCCCAAAATGCAAATTAGAGCATGATTTATGATTTATGATTTATGGCTATAAAACCTTACAAAAACATTTTCCTGTGATTAGGACTCCTACAACACCATCTGATTTTTTTTTTTTTAAATTGGACAGTAGAAATTAATTCGGGCCTTGCAGGGTTAAAGGACCATAATACAATACGCCATGCTTTTTGACATGTGGGTCCTTCCTCACTCTAACTTTGATAGGATGTTGATATCCTTTTCTGTTATTGAGATACATCTGTGTCCACTGTGCGATATAGGCTAAACCCTATACACAGTGGAATGTCAACATAAACAGTGGAACAAAACCAAAATACAGACAGTACACACACACACACACACACACACACACACACACACACACACACACACACACACACACACACACACACACACACACACACACACACACACACACACAGAGTTTTCTGCAGGATAACACCCCAGAATAATTTCATAGTGGCTGATAGAGGGGGAAAAAAGGCAAAAACATAATAAAAAATATATATACTGTATTAAGGGTGCAACGGTTAACAAAATTCACGGTTCAGTTTGGTATTTTGGTGTCACTGATCAACATGGCACACCAGTGCGTTGAGTGCGCATTTCCGAACGCACCCAAAGTTTCATAGTGCAACTTTAATGCCCTTCAATACTGTATATTTTGTATATGATGATTATACCTTTTTTTGAACTGGTTCATGTTTTCATATTGTTCATAGTGTTCATGCTGTTCAGTTCCGCCGTTTAACTCCACAGATTGAGATGCCGTCCGTACACTAAGAGTTTTCAAATGTAACTCCCCCCTCAAATTATAGCCCCATCTCTATCGAAGGACACAATTAAAATATGTCCTGGCAGTTGGTTATTGCGTTATACAGTAGTGTACATTATTTGTGCCGTCCTAAATTCTATATAAATATCCATGAATCTTTAGACAAATAATTATGAAGAGATCCAGCATCATTAATTATCTCTTTTTTAGAGAATAGCTAGTGCATGTAATGAAAATGTAAACGGTATTTCCCCAAACCTCTGAACAGCAATTTAAATATCGTCACTGTCGGGCAGAAACCTTGTATCTCCAAGTTTCAAATGTGTATGTTTTTTCACCAAGTAAAGCCCTGCTTATCATACGAGGCTGTCGCACAAAAGAAGTGAAAACAGCCGATCTACAAGCACACAACGCCTCGCGGTGCGAGTCGTTGTGTGCTTGTAGATCGGCTATTTTCACAAGTTTAGTTCATTTTTAAAATGATAAATACAAAACGAACGGTCTTGGACATACAAGGTTTCCACCCGACAACGACGATATGGTAGGAGCAGCCAGGGAACAGTAGAGAATGGAGTGTGATTTATGGTCCAAACGTGCATGCTTTGCTCCATTCAGAGCTGAAATACTTCTTGACACTGTACAAATTTTATGTGAGGTTTCCAGCAGATTTTCTCATCTAATTTACTCTCACACCTAGAAATGTAATATACTTTCAATGTCAACACCAACTACCTGTATACATATGTACAGTATATGGCCGATATACTCTCACTATCAGAAAAAAGTTTTAAATTGTTTTTAGGAAATATAGGCGAGAGGTTTTGGGTTCACACCTCGGTGCACGGCTATCTGACCGGCATGCCCATTTTTTGTGCTCATACAGTATATGGAGCTGATTTGTTAGCGCCAGATGCCATGATGACACATTGAGGTTTGGGCATACAGTATATTTGGGCGTAGCTGCATTGGGAACTCCTTTTATGGTTATGGCTGAGTCATAGTGACATGCATGGCTCAGCTATGCCAGCGTGCCGGTTGGGACGCTCCTCCCTTAAGCCATTTTTAATATTGAATGGAATTCTATACTACTGTACGTAAGAGTGACGAAGAGGCTGGGTATATGGTCCTTTAAGAGTTTTTTGTATTCTTATTGTCTTTTTTATATATCCAGGAAAAGCTGACGGAGCAAGTAATGTTCTTTTATAGCAGTGCCCTGGTTCACACACACGCACGCGCGCACACACACACACACACAGGCACAGATATGGGAGCTACCCAGTAAAGCCAGAGTCTATACTCCTGGGTCACAGGCCAGCACGCAGTTGGAGGTTAAATGCCTTGCTATGGGGTAAATTGGAAAATAGTCGTTGAGGGATGGGAGAGTGTTCCAATTGTCCACTCTCTCCACCCGGGCTTTCATATAGCCTGTCCATGGATTCAAACCTGCAACTTTGCAAACGTTTGCAACCGCAGAATGGCAGGGTCCTTAATAACAGCAGCAAAAGAGGACAGGAAAAATAACTACTCAGTCAAATCTCAGTGTAAATCTAACCATTTGTAACTCTTTTAAACAGGGGTCTTCAACAGGGGGTCCAGACCCCTAGGGGGTCCTCAGAGTTACTACAGGGGGTCCTCCAAATCTTTGAGTGATAGAAACTTTTTTCCTATTTTTTATATTAGCCACTTGAACCCTAGTGTCCATGTTCTGAGAACTTTAGCCAAAAGTAGATCAGCTATTTTTGGCAAAGAGCTTTGGTGTAGAGGGGAAAAAGAGCAGACTAAGTACAGAGTGAAAAAGAGCAGACTAAGTACAGAGTGAAAAGTCAAGTTTTATAAGTATTGACAGTTCAAGTGGTTAAATATCTGAAAACACAAATTGACATGAATCCAAAATACACTGATGATTGTGCTGTCAAACGATGAAACTATATGGAATCTATGAAAAGGTTGAGGGGGTCCCTGCTTCATCTCTCTCAACTAAGGGGTCCCGGCCTGAAAACGTTGAAGACCCCTGCTTTAAAAGTTTAAAATGTAACCAAAGGGACCTTCAAGCTAGCAGAGTGCACTGAAGGACCGGTGCGCCTCGGTTCTCCTCAATTTCCTGCCTGTTAGGATAGGCTAATAGTCAGTCTGGTGTGTCGTATGGTGATATTACATCCAGGTCCACAGCTTTCCCCTCTTGTTTTGGAAGATCTGGTCGGTGGCCATGCAGTTCCTGCATTCCTCCATAATCTCTAGTTTAGGATTTCAGACGTAGGGTAAGTGATTTCATTTAATTCAAATAATAACAAAATGGGTCTATGTTCTGATAGTGCTTTACTATAGCATGTTTGGTCCATATTTGGACTTATCTCCTGTGAGGAGAAAAAGCTATATTTCAAAAACTGTTGGGTGACAGGTTTTCCTCCAATCAGGATAGAGTTGGGCCTTCCTCCAATCACGGTTGAGTGGGGGCGGGCCTTATGCGCGCCAAGGCCTGCCACCACTTGATCACGATTGGAGGAAGGCCCCCGCCTGTCACCTACATGAAAGCTGAAACTTAAATTAAGTCACTTACCGTACCTTTGAGTATTTGTACTCAAGTAAAGGTTCTTAGTTACTAACCTCCACTGGCCTCATCTTCCCCCTCAGTGAAGTTCACCTTGTGCTTTGGTGCTCCTCCCGTCATGACCATCCACTACAGGAGATTAGTCTCATTAACACTGTGGCGTGCACAATGCATGAGGCTGCCGCAGCCTAACCTAATTGATTATTTAAATCTCCATCCCCGTGGACACAGGATCACTCACAATCTAATGTTATGCGTTCTTCTACACATCCAAAAGGTCAGCTGTTACACACGCAGGTTCATACAGTGAAATTAGAGTAAAAAGCCGCCTTCCAAGGACTTCCGACACAAACAAGACCGTAAAAGGCCTTATTCGGGATGTTCCTGTTGGCCAGGATGTTCTAACTGTACCTGTGCCGTGCTGCATCTCAAATGTGACTACTGTACTGTACATGTGATGTTGTTCGTGACTAATAAAATATTAAAAGTCCTCCCGGTGGTGGTGGTGGTGGTGGTGGTGGTGGTGGTGCCCGGTAAATAGCCTGATTTCAGACTCTGCGCTGAGCTTGAGTCTGACATTGTCCCATTGAGATTTCAAAGGGGAGGGGATTTGAAATTTGAAATTCCCAATCACAACTTCACAAGAGATCTGGTGGGAGGGGTTGTGTTTGACTTGTGTACACAAAAACATTCCCCCCTCCCCCTCCCACCGTCTTGCATTGATTTCATTGGCTGGTACGCCAAGATACCATATCAAGTTAAGTTAACACCAGACCAAGAGAACCAGTCCGCTCAGAGAGTGAGCGGGTCTATGGGTCTAAACACTTAAAAACAATTAAAAACAGGACAGGTAGACTAGAAGAGTTGTGGCGCTGTCCCGAAAACACTAATTGTGTTGTGACACGGATGTGTTGTCTCTTTGTGTTGCACTCCAAGGATCGGGAGCCAAATCGATGTCAGCTAGAACAGAGCTGTCAACACAGTGGTAAAGTCTGGAATGGTTTGTTGTGTTGCTTAAAGGAGTAGTTCACCTCCAAAATGCCTTTTCTTCTATTGATTAGTCATCATGCCATGAAGACTTGAGTTCAATAATATAATATATTTTTTTGTATGTCGCATTCCTAAGACAAAACAAATATTATAGTATTTACCCCCATTGATTCTGGATGGGGACCAAAATGCATGGGCCTGGATGGTACTACCCAAATACAAGGCCCTGAGAATCAATGAGAATTCTTGACCCTTGACTTTAAATTTACCCCCATTGATTCTGACCCAAATGCATTTGGGTCCCCATTCAGGGCCTTATTTGGGTCCCCATCCAGGGCCATGCATTTGACTGAGTCATCTTCATGTCTGTGAAAAAATATTTTGTAGCATTTTTTTTCCCATTCAACTCAATGGAGAAGATTAATAAATAAATAAATAAACTACAAAAATATTATAAATTAAACTATATATATTTAACATACAGTATCTCTTAGCTAAATGCAAGCAGACGAGTCCCGATGAAGCCGGTCGATTTTACATAATGGCCCAAGTGCGTGCCGCTGTGGGGGGAGTACTGCGGAAAAAATAAAGTTTATCCGGAAAGATGGAAAGAAAGAAAGAAAGGAAGAGAGAAAGAAAGAAAGAAAGAAAGAAAGAAAGAAAGAAAGTCGGACAAGTATTATAGTCTTGTTGCCCTGTTAGGGAAACCACACTAATTATGAAAGAGAGCAGAAAGAAGACACCAGGAATCATATACATGTATAGAAAATGATGTCAGGAAACCATCGATCTGACTCATATGCCCACATATAGGCATGTACTGATGACATCAGGGAACTCTATGTGAGCATAAAAGGGACATAGGCACAGACAGACACGTTAATTCATCGCTGAACTCTTGCTTCGCGGCAGCTGATCTCTGCACTGTCTCTCAGGTTCCAGCCATGTATGCCTGTGCCAGGTTATTCAGCTCTCCTGCTGTGCCCCGCTGGGGGCCCAGAGCTCTCGCCCAGCCCGTCTCCTCCTTCTCCACCTTCACCTACAGTCCTGAAACCACAGCGGAAAGGCAGGCCTTGCTGCCACTGCCAGACAGCCGGTCCGTGCTGGCGAGTCGTTCCATCCAGACCAGTTCAGTCTGCAGGGACATCAACAACACGGCCTCCAAGTTCATCACCTCCCCTGCTGTGCTCCGCGGGGGCCCGGGGTCCATAGCTGCGCTCGCCCGGACCCTCCCTGTCTCCGTCTTCAACAGACTCCAGAACACAGTGGGAACGCAGGCTTCTCCGCCAACAGTCGGCCACTCTGTGGTGCAGAGGCGTTCCCTCCAGACCAGCGCGGTCCGCAGGGACATCGACACGGCCGCCAAGTTCATCGGCGCCGGCGCGGCCACGGTGGGCGTGGCCGGATCGGGAGCCGGGATCGGGACGGTGTTCGGGAGTCTCATCATCGGCTACGCCAGGAACCCCGGGCTGAAACAGCAGCTGTTCTCCTACGCAATCCTGGGCTTCGCCCTGTCCGAGGCCATGGGGCTCTTCTGTCTGATGGTGGCCTTCTTGATTCTGTTCGCCATGTAAACAACAAACAACCTGGCTGGCACCGCCCACACAGCTACACCCATCTACACCCATCTATCTACTCCACCTTCTCTCTGGTCTGCATACATGGGCAACTGGCGGCCCGGGGGCCACATGTGGCCCTCACCTTCACTTAATGCGGCTACTTAGTCTATATTATTAGCTTAATGACTATAGTATTTCAATGTTATTGTCTATTTTATGTCCAATATATTTGTATTCAAGTTCATATAGTTAACATAAGTATAACTAAATGCATTTGCATTTAATTGCAATTAATTTTGCATTTGTAATTAAAAAACAAAAACGTTTTAGGATTCTAATATAAAAACAGCAAAAGATTATTCAGTATTCCAATTAAAAAATAGCAAGAACTCTACAAGCTACAATCTACAGTGCAATTTGAGTATAGGGTATAGGGTAGGGTATAGGGCATTAATTTATGCAAAAAGTAAAAAAAACTGATAAGATAAGAGGTTTCTGCTATATATGCAATGTGGCCCTCTGGAGTGAGTGGGGAAATATAGTGGCCCCTCTCCATCAGTGTTGCCCACCCCTGCTACTGTCTACCCCTCGTCTCCCCACCCCCTCCTTCAGGAGTGGGTGAAAACGAGCTTATTAAATTAAACCAGGCCATTTTGATCAAACAGGAAAAGGAATTATTATAAAAACATGAATCTACAAACAGCATCAACCTATATTCTCTGATGTTCCTGCTCTTGTCTTGTTCCTTTATATCTTTCAGAAGTTATTTTTTATTTATTTTTAGCTTGTAACCATGTTTCTGTGATTTATTTGCATTATTTATGGTGTCTGATTGTACTGTCGTATTATATCTTGTATATTTACAACATATTTTATGTTGGGGACTATGGATGTAACTACATGCTGTCCCTCCCAAATAAACAATACAATGAAAATTAAAAAGGCTGTCCCTCACAAATACATGGATAAATCAATGAAAAACATAAAGAGATCTCCATATATGGGCATAAAAGGACACAGATAGAGTGTTGATAAAACCGCACATCCCCGACCCTGATGTCATCAATATCATCACATAGTACGGGTGTCATAGTTTGTCTTCTGGCATGGATTCCATATCTTGCCATGCCTGACACACAATTTGGTATATGGCCATATATGGGCATATCAGACAGTCGGGAAACTCCATATATGAGCATAAAACGGACAGAGAAAGACAAACGCGTACAAAAGGATATTGACAAAATGGCACATCCCATTGCGGAGTACCCTGATGTCATCAATATTATGCCATAGTGCTACTGATGTCATGAACTGGCCTGGTTCCATATTTGGGCCTAACACGGAACTCCATATATGGAAATGAAAGAGTCACAGACAGACAGACACAGAAATCTCCATACATGGGAATAAAAGGGATATTTGTTGGGGTATTTGTCACTGTACATGTGCACATAAGGTTATTAGTTGGTTTACATCCAACTGGCAGGCAGTGAGGTACTGTACATAGCTTTTCCAGTAACTCAATTGAGTGTTATATTATGCAGTCATGTAACTTCCTCTTGCATAATTAATATTTTGTAATAATTGTGTATTATTTTTCATATGTAATCTTTTTTTTTTTTGCAGTTTGAACGACTTTTTCTCAGGAACTTTAGTTAATGAAACTTTAATGCAACTATATTTCTCCTGGGGGTAGCATTGCTGTGTAGAACTTATTCCAGTATAGTGAATTTCAAAAGTAGCTTCACACATACGCACAGAGCGCACACACGCACGCACGCACGCACGCACGCACGCGCACACACACACACACACACACACACACACACACAATCTCAATAAATGAAATCATATACATGAACATACACATGATATTCTACTATGGTATTCCAATAATGTGAATATTTGGTTTTGGTACATACAGTATGAATTGTAGATCATTCTTGCGTGCCTTGTAAGCCTGTATGCTGACCATCTGGATGTAAATACATATTTTTTCAAATATTGTTTGCCCTCTAAAATGCTGCCAAGCTCTGAGTGCAATATTGCACGACCAAGTGGAACTTGATTTAGTCTTAGCCTTAACTGGATATAGTACTTTGCACCTTTGTGCCCTTGGTCTTGTAATAACGTTGTATGCCATGTTTTCCTGTGCAATGTAATGTAATGTACTCCACTGTCTGCCTGTTTTGTTTTTCTGTGGGGATTGCGAATGTAAACCAGTGTTGTTTTTGACAGCAAAATTTGATTTAGTTTTAGTTATAGTCTTTGGAATAAAATGTCATTTAGTTTTACTCATAATTTAGTCACCCGAAAAGTTTTTGTTTTAGTCTAGTTTTAGTCGACTGAATATCATAAGATTTTAGGCGACTAAAACTAAGTTGATTTAGTCAACTGAAATGTATTTTGGCAGGCCTTGATGGTATCGTAATGACTGATTTTACACTTGGTTGCGTGCTGAAAATAGCAGATCTACAAGCTCACAACGTCGCGTTGTGAGCTTGTAGATCTTCTATTTTCAGCACGCAACACCGGAGAGCAACCAAACATAAAATGACTCTCTTCTCCACCAGTCCCTCCCCAACATTTTAGTCTAGTTTTTATTTTGTTGACGAAATTGTCAACATATTTAGTCTTAGTTTTAGTCATTAAAGCTTAGTTTTTATTTAGTTTTTATATAGTTTTCGTCAGAGAAAAAAAAAACGCAGTCGACAACATTTTTGTCAAAAATTGGCAACACTAAGATTTTATAACATTAATATTAAAAGGTGATACCAATCAATAACAACTTAAAGTACAGTACGTTAGTTAATAGTTCCTTTGATCCCAGGTGGAACACAATGGATGGACTGATGCACAGCTGGGTTGCAAAATATACATACTGTATATATTTTTTAACCTCTTGAACCCCATTGCCCCCGCCGGCAGGGGCAAAAGGTGTTGACCTCTGAAAAGCTATCAATAAATGTCAATAAATCAATATAGACAATTTCTTTGTTGATTATTGTTACAGTGAGCATAGTAATCAGCTGCCATTGTACTTTTCATCCATACATTGCTCATATTACAGTATTATTACTTATTGTTACTCGTTATCATTTTTCACCCTATACTTTAACATTACTAATATTACAGCACTACTCTCACTAAAACATCTGTAGAGTTTACATAGTTTTGAATATTTCCATACAATTTTGCCTATCAATTGATGACTCCTTTTTGAACAATTTCTCTATTCACTATGTTTTCAATGAGGTCTTGAGGCTCATTCACTATTCAGAAGTAAAAATTTCCATAGGCGGAGGTCTTTTTCAATCATCTTTTCCTAGGTAAATGATCATAGCAGGACAATTTGGTAAGAGAAATGTGATGTTTTACACTGCATTTGTGAATTTTCAGGGGTTAGCTGACATTTGGTGGGACAAGATCAGCCACAATCATTGTAGTTTTGTGTCCACAACTGTTCCAATTTGGGCATACATTTTAGGCGGATTTTTCCCTTGGACCCCCCTGGGGCTTAAGAGGTTAATCAATTACACACCCCATGAATCCTTGAATTAGTTGACATTGTTTTGTTTTTCAAGCATTCCTGAGGCTTTTGTCTTCAGTGCGATTACTGCGATTAAAGGTAACAATAGCCCTTCATTCCTGGGAGAAATGACTCTGCAGAATTCATAGGTCTTTGTCCACTTGGACCCTAGGGTCCCTATACTGGCGCCACTGTTGTTTTTGACAGCAAATTTTGATTTAGTTTTAGTCATAGTCTTTTGAATAAAATGTCTTTTAGTTTTAGTCATGATTTAGTCACCTGAAAAGTATTAGTTTTAGTCTAATTTTAGTCTATTAAATATCATACGATTTTAATCGACTAATCTACAGTTGATTTAGTCAAATGAAATGTATTTTGGCAGGCCTTGATGGCATCGTAATGACTGATTTTACACTTGGTTGCGTGCTGAAAATAGCCGATCTACAAGCTCACAACGCGTCGCAGTGCGACGCGTTGTGAGCTTGTAGATCTGCTATTTTCAGCATGCAAAACCTGAGAGCAACCAAATATAAAATGACTCTCTTCTCCACTAGTCCCTCCCTAACATTTTAGTCTAGTTTTTATTTTGTTGAGAAAATGGTCAATATATTTAGTCTTAGTTTTAGTCATCACAGCTTAGTTTTTATTTCGTTTTTATTTAGTTTTCGTCAGTGAAAAAAACGCAGTTGACAAACATTTTTAGTCATAGTTTTAGTCGTCAAAATCAACACTGACTTGCGTTAACATCCGGTGACAAATGGCAGATCTAGAAGCCCACAATGTGTTGTGTTGTTGTGAGTTTTTAGATTGTCTATTTTCATTGAAGATATGTAGTGTACAGCTAAACCAGGAGGGGGGCCTAGTACAGAGCCCTGGGGGATTCCGGTCAGCTAAGTATAGGGTGTAAGCGTTAATCAGCAGTGATGGAAACATGACACCCAAGTAGACAGACTATTTTTCGCTTCTCCAGCGCAATGTTATGAGAGAACTTCACCTGATTCAAGTGTAGAACCTACCATTTTCAATCCAATGTACATTTCTCTGAAGTAACTCAAACCTTTTTGTAATCAATATCCTCTATATAAACTCCCCCCAGCCCCATGCCTTTTCATAATCGATAGCAATCCCTATAGACAATTATTGTCAACAGTTTGGATAGCCGCCTGAGAGAGGGGAAGATGCGAGAGAGAGAGAGAGAGAGAGAGAGAGAGAGAGAGAGAGAGAGAGAGAGAGAGAGAGAGAGAGAGAGAGAGAGAGAGAGAGAGAGAGAGAGAGAGAGAGAGAGAGAGAGAGAGAGAGAGAGAGAGAGAGAGAGAGATAATTGCAGGGATTTCAGCGGGTGATGTTGAATGTGACAAACCAGGAAAAAACAAAAGACATCTGCTGACAGGGCGAAACAACTCAAATTGTAGTTTTACTGCATTTGTATCACCAACAGCAAAAATAAGAAACAAATAGATCTAATAAAATAGTAGTAGCCTACACAAATAGTAGATTTGCAACACATCTTGATGCGACACGTTGTAGATTTGCTATTTTCTTAGATCTATTATAAAAGAACATTGAAAAATAAAAATGTTATCTGTTATTTTAAAACATAAAAACAAATTAAAAAAATTAAAACATAATTTTTGGCTGTCCCCTATTTGACATGCCCAAAATGGGGACACCAGGTAGAAAGTGGTTAATAAACCTGCATATAGCCCTACTGTATGAGATTCTTTGTTTGTGGAAAAAGCACATATCAGAGAGCTCCTTCTGTTTCGAGGGGAAGAGGAAATGAGGAGACCAAGACTAGTGCTCTACAGTGTGAGTATTTCACTTTGCCCTTAAAAGTAGATATGTGTGAACTGGAAGAAACTAATTTAACCAGCACCGTAAAGATTACAGCCTAGCATAATCTTTTCAAGTAAAAGAGAAATTGTTTTCAAAGTAATTCAAACTTTTTTTGTAATCAGAATCCCCTATTATAACCACCCCCAGCCTCATACCTTCATAATCACAAGCAATCCCAAAACAATTATTGTCATCGGTTTGGATGGTAATTGCATATTTCCTCTGGACAGCACACACCGTCTGAGAGGGAGGAAGATAGAGGGAGGCTGGGTTGTGTGTGTGTGTGTGTGTGTGTGTGTGTGTGTGTGTGTGTGTGTGTGTGTGTGTGTGTGTGTGTGTGTGTGTGTGTGTGTGTGTGTGTGTGTGTGTGTGTGTGTGTGTGTGTGTGTGTGTGTGTGTGTGTGTGTGTGTGCGTGCGTGTGCGTGTGCGTGTGAGAGAAAGGGAGAGTTGAACGGGATTATAATGGCGTAGCTTCATGTGGATCTTGGACTTCATGTCTATGACGTCAGTCATCTATGATGCATATTGATGTATCCTTATTTTGGCAAGGTACAGCCCATTCCGACTACTATTGAACGTTTAACCTGAACAGACTGGTGAGGAAAGCAGGCTCTGTTGTTGGGTCCTCTCTGCAGGGGTGGAGGAAGTAACCAGAGTGCGTACAGCGAGGAAGCTAGATTCCATTTTGGAGAACTCCTCTCACCCCCTCCATCTGGAGATCACCAGTTACTGGAGTAAGAGAGGAAACGACCGCTTTGCCTACCCAGGACGGAGATGTGAGAGACTAGGAAAATCTTTTGTACCGGCCGCCCTTGAGCTGTACAACGAGACACATAACGGACGAGTGAAAAGGACTTCCTTCCTAACCTAGACTGACGGAACTATTGCTGTATTGACTTTGACCCCTAAGGACCTTCCAGGGAGAGTGCTGATGTGCGTCTTGCAGTGACACGCTCCCTAGTTTTTCTTCTTCTCTGAGCTGCTTTTTTTGTTAGTTTTTTCGCACTGATTTTTGACTTTGCACTATTAGGTTGTGTTGGTAGTTTCTGAGTATTCTGCTTTGTTTAACAATGTCAGTGAGATACTTGTTGCACTAACTAGCATTGACTGTTACGGTCTCTTTTTGTAAGTCACTTTATGTATATATACTTATATATTATTCGCCCCCTCTATTGATGCACCTTTTCTTTATTGGTACTGTACTGCTCTTTTTTTTTCTTTTACTCTTATCTATCTTTTGTCTTACTTCTCTGTAACTTTGTAAATACTGTATACTGCTATGCTACAACTCATGCGCGCAGGGGGTAGGGGGGGACGGGGGGGATTAACACCTCCACTTTTTTGGGTGGGGGGGATATCCCCTCCAGTGTTCAGGAGCTCTTTAAATTTTTAAAATCGCTTCATAATTGCCCGATCTATGAGGAATCAATCTGCAGTTTTGCTTTGCTTCATATAGATGCGTGATCGCTGATCGCGATGCGTCATGCCAATTTAGCCAAATAAGAAAAGAAAAAAAGCTCTCGAAGCACTATAGGCTATACATGGCATGTTGACAGCTTTTAAGTCTAAATATGTTTTTTTCGGACACACACATGTACAGTAGGCCTATGTGCTACAGTTCAAGGACATGCAGCAGCCGTCTGGCTGCCATTACCTAGGCGCTGAATTAAGTAATTAAACAGCCCTATTCTTTTACATCTCTGTCATTTTTGGTCTAATTTTACAAATGTAAATTTCTAAATAATAAATGAAATGTATTTATTATTACTGTACTCAATATCAAACTAAATCAGGTGGGATATGTTTTATTTCGTTTAATTAGGCTACTGGTTCCATCAGATTCCCTTTTTTTTTGGCAGGAGGCCGCTGTTCCGTGGCCTATTAATTAATAGGCCACTATGCGTCCATTGTTCACTCAACAAGGCCAGCCTATAACTGACACACTGGCATGAGATGAGAGAGACAAATAGATATGTGGACGTGACAAAAAAAAGTATTATATTAATATAGCCTTCTCTCTCTCTCTCTCTCTCTCTCTCTCTCTCTCTCTCTCTCTTTCTCGCCTTTTTTTCTCTATACGCAAACAATGTCGGTTCTAATAAAACAGACCTTATTGAGTGTGAGATATTTACAAGCATGATATCACTGTGATATGTGAATAAGCATTAGCCCCCCCATCCTCTGGTTTTATGCCAGTTAAATGGAATGACGGACAAGCTTCTGATTGGTGAATGTACCTACAGCGGTCATGCCATCGGTTTCCTCACACGTTTCCATGAAAACACACCCATGAATAATTTTTCACGTGGTGAGCGCACAATTACGATCATCGCAAATCACATAATCAGCTGCTGAGCGTTATTCATGCGTCAAACGCGATCGTCGGCAGTCGGTATCTCCTTAGCACGGGCGTTAATTACCGCCTTCTTAATTGGGCCCTGAGTAGTTCTCATTTCAAGGCGTATTACTGCCCTCTAGAGGCACAGTCCCACCAGTGCAGTGCAGTCAGCTCAGCTCAGCTGTTCTGAATGAGTTTAATTAATGCAACGCGATAGTGACAAGCAGGCAGGCAGTGGCAGAAGGAGACCGTCATTGCAGGTGCTGGACCTGCTGCTGGTGTGTGTAGGCTAGTCTCACATCATTCTCAGTCAAAAAACCAAAAAACGATAACGTCGTTCTTTAAATCAAGCAACAATGTAAGTACCTTTGAACAGATGCATAATGGAAATGCAATTTCGTTTGTCAACACATTTTAAGTTACGCTTCCTCTTGTTACTGTGGGGGGGATACAGTAACAAGAAAAAAAATGCCTTGAAATCTGCGTAAAACAACTGTGTAATTCAGCTCAAGTGGAGGGGATATGTCCCCCCCTCCTCGGGGCAAAAGTGGGGGGGATACCACCAAAAGTGGGGGGGATACCCCAACATTTTTCGCGCGCGCTACGCGCGCGCACATACCTCCCAGATGTGTCCCCTTCACTTTTAAAATGCCTCCTGCGCCCCTGCTACAACTGGACAACTGAATTTCCCCCTTGGGATAATAAAGGTATCTATCTATCTAACTTCTTTCATCCTGACTACTAATTGAAGCCCCCTGCCGTTACTGTACTTGCATGATGTACTGTTGTACAAAACAACATTTTTCAGTTGAACCGCCGATCCAACCACTAATTGAAGCCGAGTCAGTCATGCTGCTTAGAAACCTGCAGGTCCTGACCGCAATCTCAAGAATGGCACCAGAATGGTGGTAATGCAAATGATGGACAGAGTCATTGGGTGTGAGATTGTAGTAGGCACTAGGCACAAACAGGGATGAAACAATCTTCCTACCAAGAATACCTCACTATGACAGAGGTGAGCTTCCCTCCACCTTCATTAGACGACAGTTCCCTATCCACTTAGCTTTCTCTGTTACCATCAATAAGGGTCAGGGCCAAGAGAATGAACGAGTTGGCATCTACTTGCCTCAACCTGTGTTCGCTCATGGTCAACTCTACCCAGCCTTCTCCAGAGGAAAGAGAGCCAGTGCTGTAAAAGTTTTCATCTTATAATAAATGCGAGAAATCTCTGTGAGTATGTACTGTATACATATGTATGTAATCCGCGTATCTCGAGAACCGTTCGTCCCACATGCTTCAAATTCGGCACGCACGTTCCCCGCCGTGGAGTGCAGGTTCGGAATCTCCGTATGCAGAGCTGATTTCTGACATCAGGCTGTTCCGGAAACCGTGCTGACTCATTGTGACATCACTTCTGCTGACTCATTTTGACATTACTCCTGTGCAAATAGACAATTCTTCCACACTTTCACTTTGCACTCTAGGTCAAGTATGCGGAACAGATGTCTGACATCAGGGTTTTCCGGAACCGGCACTGTGTCTGGAACATACACATATCCATATATGGGCATAAATGGACACAGGCAAACAGACATCATTCCCGAGTAGGCTGGTCCCCGACTAGACGCTCGGCCGACCATCAGGCAGATACAGAGATCTCCATATATGGGCATTAAATGGACGCAATGGTCAAAACGGGTCCTATGACAGCAGGTATAATGGGGTTTGCATTAAAGGGGCATTCATTCCCTATTTACATCGTTCCCGAGTAGGCTGGTCCCCGACTAGACGCTCGGCCGCCCATCAGGCAGATACAGAGATCTCCATATATGGCCATAAAATGGATGCAATGGTCAAAACGGGTCCTATGACAACAGGTATAATGGGGTTTGCATTAAAGGGGCATTCATTCCCTATTTACATCGTTCCCGAGTAGGCTGGTCCCCGACTAGACACTTCTAGTTGTGGATAATGACAAGGGCAATGACAATGACAACATTGTTTATTTCGAACTCCTTTAGGATAATGGGCATAAAGGGACTCAGACAGGTACAGAGATCTCCATATACGGACATAAAAGGGACACAGACAGACAGACAGACAGATAGGCCTATACAGAGATCTACATTTATGGGCATAAAATAGACGCACACAGACAGATACAGATATCTCCATATTTTGGCATAAATGCACACAGGCAAACAGATGAACAAAACGGGTCCTATGACAACAGGTATAATGGAGTTTGCATTAAAAGGTGGGGCATTCATTCCCTATTGATCCATTGCCATTGCCATAACATAAGTAGCTGCAGGCTTGTAGATTTGAAAGAATTCACTGTGCCCACATTACAATTTTTTCAGTTTTGTCTCATATCTCAACATTAAAAAGAATACCCTCAAATATGTGTCTCATAATAACTCAGATTGTTACCTTGGGTTGCTGTGGACCGCACACATCCCTGTTGTGACAGTGTCTCATCATTTATGGTTCACTGCTGCCACCCTGTGGAATATAGGATGAAACCACAGTTAGACATCCTTACAAACTGTCTTGGTACGGTTAACCTCAATACATTTTGCAACTCCATATTCAAAGCATAATAATAAATAAATGAATACACACTTACAATATAGGCCTACAGCTGTGGCAGACTACCAGTGAAATTCTTATGGAGCTTCCTCAACACTGACTGTGTATTGGCAAGAATACAAAAGTAAAATTCAATAATAAGGTCAAAACAGTCACAATAAATGGTAAACAGCAGTGCAAACAGCACATAGTCTTGATGTGACACGTTGTAGATTTGCTATTGTTTTGGTAGATCTTCTATTTTAAACGAGCTCAATAACAATTTGACCTGCTATTTTAAAGAAAATGTAAAATGACAAATGTACCATTTTTGACAACTATTCACAGCTGTCCCCTATGACCTCCCCAAAATGGGGACATAAGTAGAACAATTAAAAAATATAATTGACTTTCCTTGCATTTTTCCTCTGTGCGGAACTCTTAACATACAACTTTTGTTTCCCTACAACGAATTATCAGGCGTACGGCGTTGGATAAATAAAGCACCGGGTTGGTTGGTTGCCATAACATTGCTATAAACTTTTACAGTGTTTTATACTAGTCAGATTGTCTCTAGTCTGCATGGCTCCTCTGCGGATCCTGTGCATTCATGGTTACCGTCAGAACAGCGGCTCGTTCCGAGAGAAAACGGGAGCCCTGCGGAAGCTGTTGAAGAAGCAAGTGGAGCTTGTTTACATGACTGCACCGCACAGTGTGCCTGTGGGTAGGTCGTCATAATGATGATATAATACATACAGATCCATCTACAAAGCATTGCAGATGCCATAGCTAGCACCCCAAATCATAACTGACTGCGGAGACTTCCCACTGGACTTCAAGCAACTCTGACTTAAAGGGATATTCCACTTTTCACAGGGAGCAGTGGTAGGGCTTCTCTCCACATACACACCCATTGTAACTTCAAACTTCATTTTAACCATAATAGATTCATTAAAAACACCCATTATTTTTTCTGGAGACTCATTTTACCTTCCTAATACGTGAGCAGGCCGTGTTTTTTCGATAACTTTTTTCATTTATTTTTAATAATTATTTGGAAAAATGGAAAAAATGAAATACAAAAACATAATTATTAAAAATAAATGAAAAATGTTATCGAAACACGTGTACGGCCTGCTCACATATTAGGAGGGTAGTATGAGTCTCCAGACAAAATAATGGGTGTTTTTAATGAATCTATCATGGTTAAAATGAAGTTTGAAGTTACAATGGGTGTGTGTGTGAGAGGCCCTGGGCCTGGAGGGCCTGGTACATCAAATATCTAAATTCAATCAAGCTAATTAAAAACTAGTCAGGGTGTTCATAAAAGCCTGATTAGATGATAAAATTACCAAAAGTTTTTTTGAAAGTGAAATACCCCTTTAAGAAGGTTGACATTTCTCTAGGATTTTGATACATTTTATACATTTGTGATTTGAAAACTTGTGAAATGGGACCTTCTGCATAATGATGAGTAGGCTAATTTTACTTTTGGTACTTAAAGAATACTTTGATGCCAATACTTTTGGACTTTAATTGTGCATTTTGAATAGTGAACTTGTACATGTTACATACTATTTCTCCAATAGGGTATTGATACTTTTACTCAAAGTACAAAATGTGAGTTGGCTACTTATTTCATTACTACATGACATGTACATCATGTAGGCTATTTCATATACACACAGACATAATAGATCATTCTAGAAAAGTAGAATATAAGAGTTTATTTGCCAAAATAGTGATGGCTACACACCATCACCCTGTTTGTTAATTTTGAAATGCACTGCATTTCAATTAGGGGCAGCAGTGGCTCAGGGGTAGAGAAACCGTCATTAGAACACGGAGGGTTCCCAGTTCATTCCCGGGCTCCAATTGTCGAAGAGTCGTTGAGCAAGACTCTGAAGTCTGAAACCCTAGTTTAGTTGCTCCCGGTGAGCAGGTTGGTGCCTTGCATGGTTTCCTTTGCCATCGGTGGGTATGAATGTGTGTTTGTGTGAATGGGTGAATGTAATGCACAATCTCTGTAAAGCGCCTTGGATAAAGGTGCTATATAAATGCACCATTTACCATTTCATTCGGGAAGTCCATGCATGGGTTATTTCTTTTGATTTATTGGCAGTCAAACATAATAGTCTGTGGTGGTGTCATGTGGTCACACATGCATCTTGATAACTGCCAGTCTGACAGAAGTAGACAAAACAGTGGAAATGCTGTTTTTATGCAGGCATTGTGAGCTTGTCGTAGTTCAACTTAATACTGTATGTACTATTATATGTCCAGACTCCAGGGTTTGGCGAACAATAGACCAAGATCTTGCAAATGAGCTACCATCATTGGTACAGATCGTTCCTTCCAAACAAAACAACTGAAAGGCAGACACCTTTGGGACAACCAGGAAACCTTGTCTTTACATCCTGTTATGTGTCAATGTGTGAAACCAATGCAAAAACGTCATGTCACACATTTCTGCTGCTCTTACTATTTCAGCCCAAACCAGGAACACGCACACCCACACCCAGAACAGTGTGACAGCAGGGGAATGCAGACTCACAGATCATCCGAGCACATAGTGCCCAGTCTTCCTAGTGCCCAGTCTTCCTAGTGCCCAGTTTTTCTGGTGCCCACTGCCCAGATTTCCTGCTGCCCATTAATTAATCACACCTGTGTGAATAATTCAAATCTGTGAAGTAAATAGTAATTTAGTCCGTATACAGTATATATCTCCATCTATACATCCATCTTCAACTGCTTATCCGGAATCGGGTTGCGTGGGCAACAGTTCCAGCAGAGAGCTCCAGACTTCCCTTGTCCAAGCAAAGTTTTCTACTTCCTCCTGGGGGACCCTGAGGTGTTCCAAGGCCGGTGTGGAGATATAATCCCCCATCTGGTCCTTGGTCTACCAGAGGGTCTCCTCCCGGTGGGACCTGCAGGGAGACGCTCTTCCTTTGGCTGGAATGAACACAAATATAGTGATGTATGCAAACTGTGAAAATAAAAACATGTCACTTAGCACTTTAATCTTCCACAGCTCCAGAGAAGGAGAATGGCTCATCAGTGGCTGGCAGTGGAGAAGACAGTGATCCCAGAGGCTGGTGGTTCTCAGACACCCAGGTAGAGCTGCAATCAACTATCAATAGTTTTTTTAGCGATTATTCTATGGATTACTTATTTCGATTGATTGAATAATCGAGAAGTGCTGTTTATATATATATATATGTCATAGTATATTAGAGAAACAGCACATTCGAGACGCGGAGCACTCGTGGTGCGGCACGGGGCGGAGCAAGCGGTCGCCACAACAACGTACTCCAGGCGGTGCGCCGCTCTATTGTCCACGACACTGCGAGCGGCTACCGAAGCCCCCCTGTATCCACGAAGCCCAAACGAGTTACGAGGCCCCCCTGGGTCCACGAAGCCCCAAGCGGCGCGAAGGCCAGCGGACCTTGGTCCTGCTCTTCGCCCCCGAGCGCCGCAGGCGCGAGTGGCCGCGAAGAGCGGGCCAGGGCCGCCGGCCGCGCGAGTTACGAAGCCGTGGTGAATGCAATCGTTATATTTATGCCCAGGCCGTAAGGCCTGGGCAAGCGCACGTTAAACGCCCTGTCCAAGTGACTACAATGGAGCTAATGGCTAGGCTAGGCTAGGCTAGGCTAGGCTAGGCTAGTAAATAAAGAGTAAACACTTCCGGTCTGCGGCGAGTTCAAAGCGTGACGTAACTCTCTTATATACACTCTGGTGAATGGCAGAGCAGTGGCTGACGTCGCCATCTGGTGGTGATTAGTGTGTGGTGAACGTCAAAACGAGTGCTCCTTGACAACTTTTACTGGTTTCTTGAACATACTGTAACATATATATATATATATATATATATATATATATTTTTTTTGTTTACATTATATGTCAATGAATTGATTAATCGCTTTAAATGTTCTGCCATTGAGGAGATATCTCGTCATTTGAAATGGCGAGATATTTCAAATGAAACGGTTCACTGCCATGGACAAGATTGCAGGTTAATGTGTTAAAGGAGTAGTTAAAATTTCTTTTTTTCTATTGATTACTCATGCCATGGAGACTTGAGTTCAATAATATTTTTTTGTATTTGTCGCAATCCAAAAATTTGATTATAGTAAATTTACCCCCATTGATTCTGAATGGGAACCCGAATGCATGGCACTGGATGGGGAAACCGTCAGGGTACTTTTTATTTTAATTTTATTTTTACATTTTTGTCTTAGGAATACGACAAAAAACTAAAAACATTATTGAACAAAAGTCTCCATGGCATGAGTACTCTATAGAAAAAAGTCATTTTGGGGGTGAACTACTCCGTTAAGCCTATCTTAAACTTTGGCACACAACAGTGTCGTACAAAAATTGCAGACCTACAAACTCGTAACGGTGTCGTACAAACGTAGTGAGAATTGCTGACCTACAAGCTCGTAGATCAGCTATTTTCACAATTTTTTTTTCTTCAAAATAGCAATCGATTTCTAATTGATTATTTTATTAAAATATCTATTATCGATCATGTTTTCATAATTGGTTTAACCCATTTAGAACGGGTACACATTTTGTGTATCATTATTTTATGCTTTAACTATTGAAAAATAGCAGATATACAAGCTCACAGCGCGGCACCGAGTGCCGCGCTGCGAGCTTGTAGATCTGCTATTTTTGAAAAATCTTGAAAATTAGAATTTTGATCCGATTCTATAAGTGTCTTTTGAATCCTTCTAAGATTTTTTGAAAAACCTATGTTTCTATATCAACAATCTGGCTGGCCATCGCCAAAGAAAAGGTCCTTTTCACTTAACTGGAGCGCAGTTAATCTGTTCTTGAGAGACTACTATGTCAGTGGTTTTCAAACCTTTTCATGTGAAGGACCCCCAAAATGATATATATTTGGCCACGGACCCCCATCTCAAAATATCTAGTTCCAGGGACCCCCCAGAAGCAAAATTTGAGTTACAAACGTTTGCTTTGAAAATACATATATTCAAAGATATGCACACATTTTCACGACTTTTTCAAAAATAGCAGATCTACAAGCTCGCAGCGCGGCACTCGGTGCCGCGCTGTGAGCTTGTATATCTGCTATTTGTCACTGGTTAAAGCATTCAATAATTCTAGGCCTAAATGGGTTAAATCAGTCAGTTTGATGAACCCGTTGCACTTCTACACACACAGGCGCGGGGTTTCAGTGCTCAGCAGGCGTGCCGGGAGAGCCTGGGGCTGGAGGAGAGCGTGGCGGCGGTCAAAGAGGCGGTGAGGGACCTGGGGCCGTTCGACGGCGTGCTGGGCTTCAGCCAGGGAGCGGCGCTGGTCGCCATGCTCTGCTCGCTCCAGGAGCAGAACCCGGAGCCGGAGCTCCGCTTCCGCTTTGCCGTGCTCGTGGCGGGCTTCCGTAGCGCCTGCGACGAACACCGGAGGTTCTACGAAACCCCCGTCCTGATGCCCTCCCTGCACGTGTTCGGACTGGAGGACCGCGTCATCCCCGACCACATGAGCAGGGAGCTTCTCGCCGCCTTC
Organism: Nannobrachium achirus; assembly: GCF_963921795.1. NCBI lineage: Eukaryota > Metazoa > Chordata > Actinopteri > Myctophiformes > Myctophidae > Nannobrachium > Nannobrachium achirus. The sequence goes on along the minus strand of NC_137826.1, from coordinate 9,071,515 downwards.
CGGGAGCCACAGGTGATGACGCATCCCGGCGGCCATTTTGTGCCCGCCGCGTCCGCGCACAGACAAACCTACCGGGACTTCCTCAAGAGGTTTCAGGAGAGCTAGGAACACGCTGGAACGGCCACACACAGAGAGAGAGAGGGAGATTCGGCAGGTTTTCGGTCGAGGACTGAAATGTGCGGAACAGAGTAGGGATGGGACAATATAAAAATTTCAAATCATGATTATTGTGACAAAAGAAATCGCGATTTACGATATTATCATGATAATCAATAAACCATTATCCTCGGGAGTGGGGGGTAACATTTGCCAAAAAAATAGCAGATCTACAAGCTCACAACGCGTCACGTTGTGACGCGTTGTGAGCTTGTAGATCGGCTATTTTTTGCCAAAGACATGACGCGTTGTGAGCTTGTAGATCGGCTATTTTTTGGCAAAGACATTTGATAGAGTGAAAAAGACTGTATTAAGTATGTATATTATAAGTACCTTTTACCAGTTATAGAGGGTTTAAGTGGTACCGGATATGCAGCTCGGCAAATAAAAGCTGAATTGATCCCAGTGCATGACGGAGGACGATATCACGATAAATTATATCTCCACAATACGATTATCATGAGTGTTTTTTATCACGATAAACGATAATATCGCGGATCGACCCATCCCTAGAACAGAGTTTGTGTGATTATGCGTCAGACAGAGACAATAATGCTTAATTTATATTGACATGATTTGCTAGTTGTGTGGCGAGAGACTCCGTCATTTGACAAAGTATAAATCACGCTGGAAGCACTTCATTTCAAATGTATTTACTGTTCAAAAACATCCAGCGGCAATTCTGGCAAACAATCTTTGTTGTTGAGAAAATAAATAAAGAAAAGCTTGCAAGTTAACCACATGCAATACTGTCAAAACAATACAATGATTCTCAGGGAAGATCTCATTTTCTAGGAGGTAATAAATAATCTTATGTAAAGCTTGTATTGAATTTGTGATGCGTTGTGAGCTTTTCAAAGCTTATAGTTGTGTGCGTGGCAAGGAACTGAAAGAAAGAATTTGTATAGCACCTTTCATACTCCACCATGGTGCATGCCTTCAGTCACAAATAGATCATAGCAGGTAGTGCATTTTGCCAAGATGTCTTAAAAAAAAGAAAAAAAAAGACATCTTGGTTATGAAAATACTGATGTGTACAGTCAACTCACATTTTTGTTCCTCATAATGCAACTTTTGAAATAACTTCAGCAAATATATTAACAACACCATGAACTTATGTGCTATAATGAGATATGGGTATTAAAATAAGAGAGTTTGGAATAGGGGTGCAACAAATATTCACATTGACACAGTATAAAATGCAACATACTGTATACTGTCAGACTAGTATATAGACAAATCATTTTAGTCTATTTAGTATTATCAAACAATTATTGGAATTTCTTTCAGATAGATTTGTCGATATAGATAATAAAATTAAAACATTTTGAGTACCTTTGGAGTGTAGAATAATCGCTAAAACAATCGATAGTTGCATCTCTAGTTTGGAATGCTCCATTAAGCCTTAAAGCTGCACTATGTAACTTTCCTCGTCTACCCCGGATTGGCACGTGCTGAAATGTTTTCCATTGAGCTAAAAGAGCCTGCCTGCTTGCTCAGGGGATAAATTTAATGTTGAACTTCGGGTCAAACTGTCAGATCCTGTGTCTCCTAGGCGAGACATGACCTTTGACACAATCTAAATGTCTCAGTATAAGAGCATGGAGACGAAATACCACCACCTCAATTGTATAAGTTCTATTTTATTAACATACTCTTCCATACAGATTGGACAAAATTACATTTTATTCATAAAGAAAGTGACATAGCGTTGCTTTAAATATAGCCATTTCTAAATACATTATACCAGGGGACTTGTGCCTATGGAACAGTGTTGATTTTGTTGACTAAAACTATGACGAAAAATGTTTGTCGTCTGCACTTTTTTCACTGATGAAAACTAAATAAAGTCTAAATAAAAACTAAGCTGTGATTGCGACCGTAGGTCGCATTTACTACCAAAACCTCCACCGGCTGTCCGTCAGTGAGTGAGTCAGTGAGTCCGTCACACTTTTGCCCTGCTCATATCTCCACAACTGTTGCCCCCATCCATGCCAAATTTTGCACACACACTCCTTACCTGCCAAACTACAACCTCCAAGGACCCCCGGAGCTCCAGGGACCCCCAGGTCCCTGGGGGACCCCCAGGTGTAAAAAAATGTCCGTCCGTGAGTCATACGTCACACGTCACACTTTTGCCCTGCTCATATCTCCACAACCGTTACCCCCATCCATGCCAACTTTTGCACACACACTCCTTACCTGCAAAACTACTACCTCCAAGGACCCCCAGAGCTCCAGGGACCTGGGAGTCCCCCAGGTGTAAAAAATGACCAAATGTGCAAAAATGACCACCCCCACGGGGAATTCCTGGGGACCACCCACTCCTGGTGCTCCAGAACGGATGCAAAAGTGGTGGCGCCCCCAGTGGAGGACCCCCTCCACTGCAGCTCACATAAAATGCCCTAACTCGGCCTAGGAGCGTCCGGGAGAGCCGGGGCCGGTACCTATTCGTCCACCTACGGTCGCTTATCTCCCGATTAGGGAGTCTTACTGGTGACTAAAACTATGACTAAAAACATTGACAAACAACAAAATAAAAACTAGACTAAAACATTAGGGAGAGACTAGTGGAGAAGAGTCATTTTATGTTTGGTTGCTCTCAGGTGTTGTGTGCTGAAAATAGCCGATCTACAAGCTCACAACTTGTCACGCTGCGTTGTGAGCTTGTAGATCTGCTATTTTCAGCACACAACCAAGTGTAAACTCGGTCATTACGATGCCATCAAGGCCTGCCAAAATACATTTCAGTTGACTAAATCGACTGTAGATTTAGTCGCCTAAAACGTATGATATTTAGTCGACTAAAATTAGACTAAAACTAGAACCTTTCAGGTGACTAAATTATGACTAAAATTAAATTACATTTTATTCAAAAGACTAAATCGAAATTTGCTGTCAAAAACAACAGTGCGATGGATCATTTTATGGCTCCTACTCCTTTCCATTCTTGTTGAAAATGCATGCATTAGCACATAAGAAGAGTGCGATGCTAAATCTAATTAATCATGATGACTGTGCGTAGGTGCGTGCACTGATGTTTTTGTAACGGTGTGCGCACGCGTGCGAAGGGGGCAAGGACGTTGTGTTCTTTCCTAGCTGCATGTTAGATTGCGCCCCCGATTGGTTCCAGATGTCTACTTCTACACTTTGTCTCTTGTTCGCTCTCTTCTCTCTCTATCTCTCTCTGTCTCTGCCTTTCCCACAGCTAATTTATGCTGTTGCACAGCGGTGTCGCTTGCCGACAAGATCTGTTATTTTCCGCAAGCAACGCCGATGTGTAATTGAGTATAAGCTTTAGTGACCCATACTCAGGGTTGGTTCAGGTTACATTGAAAATGTAGTTAGTTACTGATTACACATTCATGCAATTTGTAACGAGTGACAATCCTTCGAATTTGATCTATTTTGAATACTTTTGGATTACTGCAAAATCAAACATTGAAAATATGGGGGTTGGAAATTTACATTATTTTAAAGAATGTTTAGGAAAACAATAATGAACAATATGGGCTCTTTATAGTTACTTAAGTGAGTAATCTCATTACATCCCTGGTACAGGGGTCTTCAACAGGGGGCTGGGACCCCTAGGGGGTCCTCAGAGTTACTACAGGGGGTCCTCCACATCTTCCAAACCTTTTTATATTTACAAATTGAACCCTAGCGTCCATATTCGGAGAACTGTAACCAAAAATAGCAGATTTACAAGCTCACAATGCCTCGCAGCGCGAGTGGTTAAATATCTGAAAACACAAATTGACATGAATCCAAAATACACTGATGATTGTGCTGTCAAACGATGAATCTATATGGAATCTATGAAAAGGTTGTGGGGGTCCCTGCTTCATTTCTCTCTCAACTAAGGGGTCCTTGGCCTGAAGATGTTGAAGACCCCTGCCCTAGTACATTTAGTCAGTTCCTACCCAACCTTTCCTGCCCGTCTCTCTTCATCCACCTTACATGTCATGACTGGAGCTGTTCGGACTGATACACATGTCTGCTTTAGACCTCAGACAATTTGGTCTTTGATGTGTGAGAGAGGGAAGAAAAGGGAGGTTAACCACATTGATCCTAGCGCGCCCATTGTGGGCATGTCATGGTAGGAAAACATTCCGCGAAAATAGACGCTCTACAAAGTACAAACGTGCAATGTGTCGCAGTGTGAGCTTGTAGATCAGAAAGATTTGTTGTGGAGGCAAAAGGGGAAACGACCAAGTGTAGACCCCTCTGAGACCCCGGACAGCGAAGTATATAGGTTTTGTTTAAAGAGGTAGTGCCATAGTTTTGTACTTTTTCTGTTTTGTATGTGTCTATGGAGTTGACATTACACTAATAGACCCCCATGTGTGGTTATAATGTGCAGATTTGTCTTCCCTGTGTATTTTTGGTTACTTCCTGAAAGCTGAAAGACTGGGCCTCAAAAGGCCAAGTCGAAAAACACAGGTTAAATAACATCATAAACTCATCCCCTCCCCTTTTACCATTCACCCAACACTGTGGGCGTGGCTAACCTCAGTTGGGTCACCACCCACCTAGTCTCGCGTGGCCAGACTGTTGCCTCCGCGATTTGGGCAAATGCTCCCGGCATACAGTCTGGCAAACCGGAATAGAAATGATGAGTGCGAGATAAAGCGGATGTGACACAACCGCTCCCTTGGTGAAGTAGCAATAACATGTCCTACTGGAAGCGTTTGTCTCCTTTCAACATTTCTGGGGGCGTTATTTCGTCTTTTTCTGGTGTTGTTGGTGTTACTTCCATGTTGTTTTCAAACGTTTTCTAAAACTATACCACACCCATAATAAGAATATGCCGCTCGAATGACTTTGTCTGAGCTATTGTGTTTCTGTTATGTTTCCAATGGGACTACAGTTCAGTGCAGCAGCGGCTACTTCCGATACTCGCCGTTCGGGAGGTGCCGTTCCAGACTCTATATAGCATTCGGAGATTGTGGAATAGTTGTTTGGCTACGCGAGACTACCACCCACCTGACAACCAGGCATACTTAATGAACTGGTGAGTGTGGCCACATAAAAACCCAATTTTAACACTTTCTGTACACTTTTTTTTTGAAAGAATCTTCCTCCTAGTATATATGTTACAGTATGTTCAAGAAACCAGTAAAAGTTGTCAAGGAGCACTCGTTTTGACGTTCACCACACACTAATCACCACCAGATGGCGACGTCAGCCACTGCTCTGCCATTCACCAGAGTGTATATAAGAGAGTTACGTCACGCTTTGAACTCGCCGCAGACCGGAAGTGTTTACTCTTTATTTACTAGCCTAGCCTAGCCTAGCCTAGCCATTAGCTCCATTGTAGTCACTTGGACAGGGCGTTTAACGTGCGCTTGCCCAGGCCTTACGGCCTGGGCATAAATATAACGATTGCATTCACCACGGCTTCGTAACTCGCGCGGCGCTCCGCCGGCCGCGCGGCCCTGGCCCGCTCTTCGCGGCCACTCGCGCCTGCGGCGCTCGGGGGCGAAGAGCAGGACCAAGGTCCGCTGGCCTTCGCGCCGCTTGGGGCTTCGTGGACCCAGGGGGGCCTCGTAACTCGTTTGGGCTTCGTGGATACAGGGGGGCTTCGGTAGCCGCTCGCAGTGTCGTGGACAATAGAGCGGCGCACCGCCTGGAGTACGTTGTTGTGGCGACCGCTTGCTCCGCCCCGTGCCGCACCACGAGTGCTCCGCGTCTCGAATGTGCTGTTTCTCTAATATACTATGACATATATATACATACTGATCCTCATGTTTTAGGGGGGAAAGAAATCATGGCACTGCATCTTTAAGAAGAATGGGACTCTTGGAATGTGTCTTGGAATTGGTGTCTTTGCATTTGTGTTGTTGGATTGCGTGCGTGGCTGAAATAGAAAAAGGAAAGACATGCTGTCCACATGCTGTACACCAGGGTGCATGTAGGCTCTGCTCTGTGTTATGGGTGTGATGTGTTTCCAGAGAACGCAAAGATCAACAAAGCATTCTGCACGGCAAAATACAGTGTTATTTTAACTGAGAGTTCAAGGCCTACGACACTAACTTCCATTTCTCTCTCACTCTCTCTCTCACATACTCTTTCCCTTTAGACCATTTGACCTGGGGGTTTATATTCTTTCTTTAACCCATTTAGGCCTAGAATTATTGAATGCTTTAACCAGTGAAAAATAGCAGATACACAAGCTCACAGCGCGGCACCGAGTGCCGCGCTGCGAGCTTGTAGATCTGCTATTTTTGGAAAAAGAGTCTTGAAAATGTGTGCAAATCTTTGAATATGTATTTTTAAAGCGAACGTTTGTAACTAAAGTTTTGCTTCTGGGTGGTCCCTGGAACTAAATATTTTGAGATGGGGGTCCGTGGCCAAATATCATTTTGGGGGTCCTTCACATGAAGAGGTTTTAGCACCACTGACATACAGTAGTCTCTCAAGAACAGACTAACTGAGCTCCAGTTGAGCTCAAGTGGAAAGGACCTTTTCTTTGACAATGGCCAGCCACATTGCTGACATAGAAACATACGTTTTTTCAAAAAACCTTAGAAGGATTCAAAAGACACTTATAGAATTTTCACGATTTAAAAAAAATAGCAGATCTACAAGCTCGCAGAGCGGCACTCGGTGCCGCGCTGTGAGCTTGTATATCTGCTATTTTTCAATAGTTATAAAGCATAAAATAATAATACACAATACTGTGTACCCCGTTCTGAATGGGTTTAATTACCTTTCGTATATATTGACCCCTAAAAGCGGTGCAAAAAGTAGCCCAAACAACAACAGCCCCCGTGACCACCGCCTCGCGATCCCGAATCCTCTGTCAGATAGTCACGCTCTCCGCGTGTCCCCTGTGGCCCTCGTGTCCCTCCAGGACCCTTGGAACACACACTCAACACATGGTTTTGATAACACGCAGAGGAGGGACGGATGGAGAAAGTGAGCGAGCGAGCGAGCGCGAGGCAAAAGGGAAACGGTAAAAGAAAAACAGAGGTTCACCCTTGCCAGTAAGTTTTACAACAGAGCCTGTGACTCTCTTCTCAGGAATTCTGTCGGGCCCTGTTGCGCAACAAGCGGGAAATAATGGAATGAGAGACACAGAAGGAAGTGGGAGGGGATAACCCCCGCAACCACGCGCGCACACACACACACACACACACACACACACACACACACACACACACAAGCCCCAAACCGCACAAAAACACTCTTCTCTCCACCCTCTGCAGCAGGGGCGTCACAAGGGGGGGAAAAGTGTGACTCCAGGGCCCAAGGTGGAGGGGTCTTAATTATTTTATACTTTAACTATTGAAAAATAGCAGATATACAAGCTCACAGCGCGGCACCGAGTGCCGCACTGCCAGCTTGTAGGTCTGCTATTTTTGAAAAGTCGTGAAAATGTGCACACATCTTTGAATATATGTGTTTTTTAAGCGGACATTTGCGACAGAAATTTTGCTTCTGGGGGGGTCCTTGGAACTAAATATTTTGAGATGGGGGGGGGGGGGGGGGGTCCGTGGCCAAATACATATAATTGTGGGGGTCCTTGACATGAAAAGGTTTGAGCACCACTGACATAGAAACATAGGTTTTTTCAAAGATTTTTCAAAAATAGCAGATCTACAAGCTAGTGCCGCGCTGCGAGCTTGTAGATCCTTGACATGTAGGTCCTTGACATGAAAAGGTTTGAGCACCACTGACATAGAAACAGGTTTTTCAAAGATTTTTCAAAAATAGCAGATTTACAAGCTTGCAGCGCTTGTAGATCTGCTATTTTTCAATAGTTAAAAAAAACACAAAATGCATAATAATGCATTCCCAATCTAAACAGGTTAAACTATGAAGAACATTTCACGGGGGGCCCGCAGTGAATCCTTGTAACCCAGGGCCCAGGATTTTGGTGCGACACCCCTGCTCATGCAGCGTAGTAGTTGACAAATGGAGAGTGAAGGGTTCTGTGTTGAAGGGTCACTGTTTCCTCCAGCGGAGTACCGTCCGGGACAGGGAGGAGGAGGAGGGGCAAGGGGCGTCAATTGGGTATGGCAGGGGTATGCAGCTGCCATACCCTGGGTTCAGGGGGGAAAAATAAAAGTTACTTTTAAATATGAA
>NC_137826.1:9053268-9060768 GCF_963921795.1 Nannobrachium achirus | reverse complement strand
TGAGTGTGTACAAATAGAACTCTCAGAGTTACAGACCTGCAAGGGTCCATTTGGAACCTCCCTCAGTGCCTGGACCCCACTTTGAGTACCACGGTCCTAGATTCTTTTTAAATTTGTTTTCTTTTGGGCTTTTGCCTTTATTGGATAGGACAGTAGACTGACAGGAAACGGGGGGAGAGATAGGGAGTGACATGCGGCAAAGGTCGTCCGGATCGGGAATCGAACTGGCGACACCGCCAGGCATCCATGCCTATGTGGCAATGCCTAAGTGGTATGCGCCTGGACCAGTAGGCCAGCAGGCGCCCCCTGTCCTAGATTCTTTTGTACTAATTACACACTGGTACTCGGTATCGACTGATACGCAAGTTGTAGGTATCGGAATCGGTATCAGGGAAGGGAATAAATGGTGTCGGCACATCTCTGGTGTCAAGGGCCCGGAGTTGAGTGTCAAAGACATGGACCTTCTGGCGGGGCTTTTCTTGTCACGGGTGTGGTCTTCATTCTGGATGTTTGGGAGTTGTCTATAGGAAACAGGGAGGTGGCGCGAGGACACGGGCCATCTCGAGCGAGGGCAGTGATGGCTGCTTGGTGCATGATGTCATCTGGAGGCGTCCGTCAACTTGCTTTGGTTCACTGGAGCGGTTTACACGACACCATGGCAACCAGAGAGCTGCGGCTTGGCTGTCCTCACAGGTGCCTGACGCCGGGGCCACCGTTTGGGGCAAACATTAGTCATCACAACAGTGGAAGATGAGTGCAGTGCGTGGGGCTGTATTCATAAACCAGAGGTCTTCAACAGGGGGTCCGGGACCCCTAGGGGGTCCTCAGAGTTACTACAGGGGGTCCTCCAAATCTGTGTGTGATAGAAACTTTTTTCTCCTTTTTTTATATTAATGATTTGAACCCTATAGTGTCCATATTCTGAGAACTTTAGCCAAAAATAGCAGATCTACAAGCTCACAACGCCTCGCAGCGCGAGGCGTTGTGAAAAATAGCCGACTGAGTACAGAGTGAAAGGTCAAGTTTATTAAGTATTGACGGGCTGTCAAACAATGAAACTATATGGGATCTATGATAAGGTTGTGGGGGTCCCTGCTTCATCTCTCTCACAACTAAGGGGTCCTTGGCCTGAAAACGTTAAAGCGCAATGCTGATATACTTGTGGGAGTATTGGCTCTTGAGCCCAAATAGCTTGTTGCTGGATTTTGTTTTGTTTTAAGAATCAGGGAGACTATTTGTGTTCAAACGTTTGAGTCATTGGGAAGACATTCAGATAAAACCCCCGCTGCATGCGTGTGAGGCAGCAGGCTTGAAGACTCTGGCGGTGCAGCTATAACAAAATAACATTTCCAGCTATTAGATGGTTTTGTATCCAACAGAGGAGTGTATAGGGATTTGTTTGGAATCTTAATCAAAACAAAGCGTTTCTACCGTACCAAATACTATATGCAGTGAAGTAATACTCATACTGGAAAATCCCCAGATGTAACTAATGCCAAACAAAGCATAAGATTGCCTTGAGATGAGTCATTGTGGAAGTGTGCCTTTAATAAATGTGTCCGTGCGTGCGTGCGTGCGTGCGTGCGTGCGCGCGCGTGTGTGTGTGTGTGTGTGTGTGTGTGTCCAAACATTGTGAACAACTAATTGTGGACTTCAAACCAGTTGATTGGGGATGCATGTCTAAAGGTCTTTGCACACTGCTGCGTTTTTCGGGCCGAATATCAGAGTGAATTTCGGAGTGCGTGAATAAAAAGGTCCCTTGCTCTCTCTCTCTTTCCTCTCTCTCTCCCTGGCTTTTGGATTTCGGATTTCCAAAACGCAACGAAAACACACAGTGCAGTGTGCAACCACCTAAATAGGGGACAAAATCGACATTGCAAATTTGATTTCACTGGACTTTCATAAGGTTAGGGTTAGGCGTGTGTCTGACAGGTGTTACAGTTAAAGGAGTAGTTCACCCCCAAAATGACTTTATTTCTATTGATTACTCATGCCATGGAGATTTGAGTTCAATAATATTTTGGGTTTTTTGTTGCATTCCTAACACAATAATTTGATTACAATAAATGTACCCCCATAGATTCCGGATTTTATCTTAACAGTGCAACAAAAAACTAAACATATTATTGAACTCAATTGTCCATGGTGTGAGTAATCAATAGAAATAAAGTCATTTTGGGGGTGAACTACTCCTTTAAGGTTGGTCATATGTGTCTTTTAGAGTTAAAGGAGTAGTTCACCCCCAAAATGACTTTTTTTTTCCTATTGATTAGTCACGCCATGGAGACTAGAGTTCAATAATATTTTTAGTTTTTTGTCGCATTCCTAAGACAAAAATGTGATAACAATACATTTACCCCCATTCGTTCCGGATGGGGACCCGTTTCGAAACGGTTCCCCATCCGGAATCAATGGGGGTAAATTTACTTTTTGTCTTAGGAATGTGACAAAAACCATGGCATGACTAATCAATAGAAAAAAAGTCATTTTGGGGGTGAACTACTCCTTTAAGGATACAGTCAGGGTTAATGTATGTTAGACTTAGCATTAAGGTTAGGCATCTGTTTGGATGCAGGTTATGCACGTATCTGTTGTGTCATCTGTTAAGTTAAAGGAGTAGTTCACCCCCAAAATGACTTTTTTTCTATTGATTGCTCACCCCATGGAGACTTGGATTCAATAATATCTTTTTTGTATTTGTCGCATTCCTTAGACAAAAAAATCGATTATAGTAAATTTACCCCCATTGATTCCGGATGGGGACTCAAATGCATTCGGGTCCCCATCCGAAATCAATGGGGGTGGATTTATTGTAATCAAATTATTGTCTTAGGAATGCGACAAAAAACTAAAAATATTATTGAACTCAAGTCTCCATGCCATCATTAGAAAAAGTAATCATTAGAAAAAAAGTAATTTTGGGGGTGAACTTAGACTACTGTTTGGAAAAATGAATGTATTCTGTCTCATCACATTGACGAGGGGGGTGGGGGTGAACGGGGACAAAACCCGAAAATGACTATTACTTCCTAGAATAGCCTAAAGCAATCTTTTCTCCCTTTTGTTTTGATGTTAATATTATAGATTCCACTGCAACCAGCATCATTGAATATTAATCACAATTCCTATATAATGTTGGATCCAACAACAGGATAACGTTGGTGGCTTCTTCTGTTACAACTTCTAACTGCAGTCACTGCACTGCCTGTCCAGCCTGTCAATGTGACAGGATTCTTTTTTAAATGTTACAATTTGAATTTTTTCAACTTTTGGGAGTCGAGTTGTGTAATCACTGTAATGAAGTCGACTGAGTCGACTTGTCGACTTTTTGGTTAATGTGTCTGTGTGTCTCTGGGTCAGGGACGTGCAGAGAATGTTAGAGAGGCAGGGGCTGACATTTCTAAAAGGGCCCTTTTGGTGAAAATATCGAGAATAGCAGACCGGCTATTTTTGATGCTTGGTTTCTACGCAGAGAGGACAATTCCCTCAACATAAGATGCTGCGTTCAAGTTCAGGAGAGTTTGGACATAGCTGCCTTCAGCTATGGCATGGAAAGAGGACATTTGCATTTATTTCACCATAGTAAAAACTGCATTCATGGTCTGGAGAGGGCACTCTTTTTACAGAAGGATAAAAGGGCAGGGGCTCAAGCACCCTTTGGTGTCTACCGGTATGTGTGCACGTGCCTGCTCTGGGTGACTCTGTAGCTGCCTCTCAGCCCTGAACAGTAAGAGTTTATGTGCTGTGATTCCTCCACCAGCACATGGTCTCTTGCGGTGCAGGGAGACATGGGCAACGGACAACAGCAGCCCATCACTGGTGTACAGCAGTTGTTTATAACAAACCCAAATAAAGTTGTATAAAATAAAGTGTATAGAGGGTATATGCACATTTCTAAAGTGACAATTGAAGGACTTTGTAATACCTCTAAATGACAACATTGGCCAATTTGTCAAATATTAGAGGCAGACATTGTGAAAATAGCCGATCTACATGCTCACAACGCCTCGCAACGCGAGGCGTTGTGAGCATGTAGATCTGCTATTTTCACGATAGAAGGGTGTTGTACAAAATGTAATGCCTCAACTCTTATTGCTCGTCAGGGTGGGGGGGTCCCCAGTTAATATGATTATTTTGGTCGCGGCCTAAAAAGGTTGAGAACCTTTGGTGTACAGCAGGGGTCTTCAACGTTTTCAGGCCAAGGACCCCTTAGCTGAGAGAGAGAGACATGAAGCAGGGACATATTGTATAAATGTGTGATACAGATTTTCATCGATTTCATATAGATGAGTTTTCATAAATGTGTTTGACAGCACTGTCATCAGTCTGTTAGATTTGTGTTGATGACTTTTAACCACTTAAATCGTCGTTACTTACTAAACTTGACATTTCACTCTGTACTTGGCTCTTTTCTTTTACCTCCAGACCAAATCTATTTGACAAAAAATCTGCTATTTTTGGCTAAAGTTCTCCTCAGAATTTGGATGCGAGGGTTCAAGTTGTTAATTTTAGAAGAATTATCCTATCACACAAAGATTTTGCAGCCCCCCTGTAGTCACTCTAAGGACCCCCTTGGGGTCCCGGACCCCCTGTTGAAGACCCCTGGTGTAAAGTAACTACCGTAGGTTAGGGTACTTGACTACAATTTTGAGGTAGTCTACTTTTACTTTACTGGAGTATATCCAATTTTCAGTACTTTTACTTCTACTCTACTACCTATCTCAGAGGCAAATATTGGACTTCTGCTCCACTACAATTATTTGAAAGCTTTGGTTACTAGTTACTTTGTAGATTTTGATTATTATTACAAAACACTTCAGCCCTATTTAAACTTTGGCTTTGTTTGAAAATAGCCGATCTACAAGCTCACAACACGTTGGGATGCAATGCAACGTGTTGCAACTTACTTACAGGACGCATTGTTGTGAGTTTGTAGATCTATTATTATGTCATCCTAGGTGTGCTGCACCATCGTACGACAAGTTCTAAAATGCCATCAGTTATTAAGACAGTGGATATTCAAGAGAGGATGTGAGAGGAAGTCAACATTGGACCCAGGGATCTCATTAATAAAATCCCCCAGAAGTTATAGTGCTTAATTAAATAAGAAAGATGTGATTGAATAACTAGATCACTTTACTGCATGAGATAGACACAATCATTGTGTTTTATAACATTTCTTTAAAATGGATTCTATATAAGGCAATTTAGTACAAACCTTTGACTAACTTTGACTTAACCATGATGAGGGATTGGTATTGACTTAAATACCAATCTCATTTTTATTTGCTTAACTGTGTCTTCTACCCTAAGCCATCCCAGACTATAGCAAAGTGTGTTGGAATTAGGTGGGTGGCTTAAGGCCGAGAAGTAGTCGGATCAGTTTGTTTTTGGGAGATCTGAAGGTTAGTTTTTAGTGACATCGAGTTGTTGGAGAACCAGGTGCAAGCATAGTCCAAATGGCATTGATATGAGGGTTCCAGTAATAGTCTTGAGAGCACTTTTGTTGACGAAAGAGGACATTCTGACCCAAAATCTTGTTCTTTGATTGAATTGAATGCAATTTTTTCTCCTGTAAAGAATACAGCCCAAATACAGCTAACTTCTTCTTTGCTTGAGATTACTATATTGTCAACTCTGACCTTGAAATCCTTTACATTTCATGGGAATGTTTGGACCCCAAAAGGTCTGTACAAATTGCATACAAATGGAACAGGTCCATTTGGTTCCATGTGTACACTCTCAGAGTTATGGGGTCTTTGAAGTTTGAGAACCACTGTATATGGTGTATGTGCTGTGCACACTAACAGGCGGAGACATCTGGCATGCTTGCTTTAGTGTACCTGCAGAGGGCAGCATTTACTTGTGATTGCTCAGGCTCAGTACACTTTTATTCAGTTCTCTAAGTTTGTGCCCTCAAGCCTGATTTATACTTAGTTGTGCATGGTGTCAGTTTCACATTGGAAATAGTAGATCTACAAACTCACGAGGCATCACAGCGCGACAGGTTGTGAGCCTGTAGATCTGCTATTTCCGGTGAGAGACACCACCAGCACACAACTTTGCAGATATAAATCAGGCGTAATCCACTCCTCCCTTGTTGATCACAAAGGTGATGTTCCAAGACTTTGATAGAAGGACTTCTGACTGAGAGGTCTTAATAAGTATTCATTGACATTGCCTGGTCACTATGGGCCATTAACAATATCTTATAATAGCCTACTTTAGCATGAACTTTTATTATGTGTTTTATTTGGTTTATGACATCCACAGTGCATGTAGCTACTAAGTACTCTAGAGTCTATACTAAATACTCTATCTAGGCCCAAGGCCTTTGGGGCCCTGAGAGAGAGAGAGAGAGAGAGAGAGAGAGAGAGAGAGAGAGAGAGAGAGAGAATGTTCCAACATTATAATGACCCCATTCAACTTTTGGCATTCATTTCAGCAAATGATAGGGGTGTCAAAAGTGAACCATTTATTGCTTCTAACAGCTTTCATATAGGTGGGTTGTTTAAATTCCTCTCTCGGTGCGGTGATATACTGCGAATAAAACACCTTAACCCATTTAGAACGGGTACACAATATTGTGTATCATTATTTGATGCTTTATCTATTGAAAAATAGCAGATATACAAGCTCACAGCGCGGCACCGAGTGCCGCGCTGCGAGCTTGTAGATCTGCTATTTTTGAAAAATCTTGAAAATTAGAATTTTGACCCGATTCTATAAGTGTCTTTTGAATCCTTCTAAGATTTTTTGAAAAACCTTCGTTTCTACGTCAGCAGTCTGGCCAGCCATCGTCAAAGCAAAGATCCTTTTCACTTAACTGGAGCTCAGTTAGTCTTGTTCTTGAGAGACTAATATGGCAGTGGTTCTCAAACCTTTTCATGTCAAGGACCCCCAAAATGATATGTATTTGGCCACGGACCCGCATCTCAAAACATTTAGTTCCAGGGACCACCCCAGAAGCAAAATTTGAGTTACAAACGTTCGCTTTGGAAAATACATGTATTCAAAGATTTGCACACATTTTCACGACTTTTTCAAAAAATAGCAGATCTACAAGCTCGCAGCGCGGCACTCGGTGCCGCGCTGTGAGCTTGTATATCTGCTATTTTTCACTGGTTAAAGCAGTCAATAATTCTAGGCCTGCCGCCTAAATGGGTTTAATGACATATGTCTTGCTTCCTTGGTGCCCCCCCAGGTGACCACAGGGCCCTATAAGTGGCTGCTGAGCTCACTCAGCCTCGGGGACACACGCCTGTCCTACTCAAACCGGGAAATAACAAAGTACATTTCTTATATTGCGCACGTCACGGAAACATAATGTGACCGTCAGACGGCAGACTAATAGCCTATATACGTAATAAGGAAGAGTAATATGATCTGTGTGCGTGCGTGCGTGCGTGCGTGCAGGTTGCATCTCTCTCCACTGGGACTGTGGTGCTTTTGAAGTGGGCTGCGGCTGGTCAGGGGCGTCACAAGCGGGGGGAAAAGTGG